>NC_134587.1:99606840-99706840 GCF_037038515.1 Microtus pennsylvanicus | reverse complement strand
TTCAGAAAAGTGCAAGCCTCCAAGAGACAATGAGCAAACCTGGCAAAGCAAGAAATAATAATACAAAGGCTCGAGCATCCAGATCAAGGCTAGACAAGGCAACCCAATAGGAAAACAGATTCCAAGAGCAGTGAAAAGAGTCAGAGATACATCTGCTCCCATTGCTAGGAGTCCCACAAAAACATGAAGCTAACTGTCATAATACATACTCAGAGGACCTGGTGCAGACCCATGCTGGCCCCATGATTTTGGCTTCAATTTCTGTGAGCCCAAGTGAACCCTGCTCTGTTGTCGTTGGACTTTGTTCTCCTGATGTCCTTCATCTTCTCTGACTCCTACAATCTTTTCTCCCCCCATCCCTGGAGTTCCCAGATCTCTGAGGGGAGGAAACCAATGGAGACCTCCAGTTTAAATATTCTGTTGAGAAATGCCTGCCTATGGGTCTCTGTACCAGATCCCATCTGCTTCTGGAGAAAGTCTCTCTGATAATAACTGGACAAGGTACTGGTCTGTGAGTGTAGCAGAATATCCCTGGGACTCATTTCATAAATTTTATTTACTATCTATCTATCTATCTATCTATCTATCTATCTATCTATCTATCTATCTATCTATCTATCTATTGGTCAATTGTGTTTGGTTCTACCCTAGGTCTCTGGAACATCCAATCTCCAGTTCTTCACCATTTAGGGAGTGGAGGGTATGGGCTCCCTCTTGTGAAGTGGGTCTCAAACCAGACAAGTTCTACACCACCATTATTCCAGCACATCCTGTAAATGGGACATATTTTAGGTGGAAGCTTTTGTGGTTGGGATGCCGTTGGTGTCCAGGTTTTTCTTCCACAGACTGCAGAGTACCTTCCTTGCCAAAGAAAACAGAATATAGGGGCAAAGGCTCCATGCAGATACCAGCTTGACCTCTCTGTGTTCAGTGACCTGTGTGGATGGTGTCCTCAGCAATGGGCCCCTCTTTCAGGTTACAGAGAGTGAAAGTGACCCTCTGTCATTGCATCAGCCTTGGATGTCTAGGCTTCTCCACAGGACACCCCCAGACTGGCCAACAACTTAACCAAATGTAAGCCAGTCTCATTACTGGAAGCCTTGCGTGGCTAAAACTGATGGGCAGTTCATACTCTGTATTCTCAATTATTAGGAGTCCTCACAAAGGTCACTTTAATCTATTCCAAGAAGTTTCCACCACACGAGGTTTTCACAACACCCCCTAAGTACTCCCCAATTCTAGCTATCTCTACCTTTTCTCCTTTCATCCCTCTCCTCCCACCACCACGTTAGTTCTTGTTTCCACCCAGGATAGTTTGCCTACAGAATCTATTCTATTTCCCCTTCTCAAGGAGATCACACACAACCCAGAGCCCTCTTTTTTACCTAACCTCTCTGTGTCTATGGATTATAGCTTGATTATTATTTACTTAACAGCTAATATCCACTTGTAAGGAAATACCATATTTTTTTCTGGATCTGGGTTACCTCGCTCAGGATTATTTTTTTTTCTAGTTACATCCATTTGCCTTCAAATTTCATAATGTCAGTTTTTAAAAGAGCTAAGCAATACTCCATTGTGAAAATGTACATTTTTTTAATCTAGTCTTCTGTTGAGGTCCATCAAGGTTGTTTCCAGTTTCTGGCTATAATGAATAAAGTCACAATGAATGTAGTTGAGCCACTATTCTTGTGGTAGGATAAGCAACCTTTTGGCTATATGAGTCTTGTGGTAGATCAATTTCCAATTTTCTGAGAAACTCCCATATTGATTTCCAAAGTAGTTGTACAAGTTAATACCCCCACCAGCAATGGAGGATTTTCCTTTTGCTCCACATCCTTGCCAGCATCAGCTGTCACTTGTGTTATAACTCAGAGGTAAAACATATAGTTTGTTAATAGACACTTAAATCTTTGGATAAATAAGATCCAGTCATAAATGGAAAAGAGTGCAATGGCTATTTTAAACTTAATATTTAAATGCTTATTTATTATTTAGTTCATATATATACAATGTGTGTATATGCATAGTGAGTATAGAAAAATAAATTCAGTATCTCTTGCACAAAGGACATACCAACTCCAGCACTGAATCACCTCATAACTATTACTGTGTAGGATGCAGTGTTTCCTTGACTTCAAACTGGTGGAATTCAGAGATACAATATTATATGAACTCATGTTGGCAACCCAGAGTCACTGTTTACACAGTACTAGATTTTAAGGCAGTCCTACTTATCAACATCCCAAAGAATCCTGCCAGCTATACAGTAGTATATTCTTAAAGATTTGGAAAATCTCTCTGAAATATGTGTTGATCTCAACTAGTACTGTCCTCAAGAGATTGGGTATCTTTTGTTTATTTTTTGCCTCAAAAAAGAATGACTATTCCTGATAACATAGTCTATTCTTTGAATCCTTGATTAAAGCAGTCAGGCCCGATTCAGACCACATTTCATATGATTTTATTGTACAAGGTTGTAAATCACCAAAATCTCAAGTGTATTTATAGACATATTTATACAGCTGACTCAAGATCCAATTATGTGTGTCTCTGTGTGTATGTTTCCTTAGTAATTCAAACCTTCAAATTCATGAAGAGGTATTTACTAGAATTCGAGAATATGGGTCAAAGCAGAAGGACCCCTGCATTTTGCTGATATGCACTACATAAAAGAATGGCCTTAGAGAAATTGGCTGAACGTGTTATTCCACTTTCAAGGTAAATTGATGTTAAGCCTAAACTAAACACTCACACATGCACAATTAGGTTTCTTAAATCATAAAGGTCAACATAATTAAGATGCAATTCTTAAAGTAGAAGAACTTTTGGTTGATGATGCTTTAACTCTTATCAAGCAAATATTAAAGCAACCAATACACTTTTATTTTAATTCAATTTATATGATTTTTTTACTAGATTGGCTACATATTGCAAAGTTGACAATATAAAATCGAAATTTCAGTTTTATTGTAAAGCTTAGGTCAATTTTCAAAGAGCTATTTCTTTCACAATTCCATTATAATCCCCCTAGTCAGTAGTTTTACAGGTCATTGGTCACATAAATACTAAAGACTTAAGGGAGCACAACAATTATAATTCTAAAGTTACTCCTAACATGTCTTTTACTTCATTATCTTGCCCTGCATGGTAGGAAATATATGTGTATTCAGAATATTAGACTAAACTAACATGTGGTCTTCCTCCTAAAAAGACTGTCAATGAATTTGGAAAATTGTTCTGCCTGTGTTAACTTGTCATATAATGTTATATTATTTATTTGCTTAACCTACGACAATGTATTGAATATTTATTGTATTAAATATACAATAAGCAAGAAAAAGATGTGTTAACATGAGGTATTGATATGCATCTAGGGACTGATACAAAAGAACATTTGCAGGATAAAACAAAGACTTTGTACTTGGATATTTTGTGCTATTAGAGTTTAATATAAACTACTAACTCTAGTTCAAAATGGACAATAAGAAAGTTCCTATTTTTTTCCATTATTCCTGTCCCTGCTGATGTGACCAGGTCTCAGAAAGATATCTCCATTATTCTTCAAACCCTGATCCTTATTTTCATCATTTCAATTAACACTATACACAGAACAATATTTACATAAGGTTGGTGTCTCTCCTAGATGTAGGCTATAAGAACATGAGATGTTTTTCTTCTGCTGGAGTCTCAGAAACTAGATTACTTGGACAAAGGGTTATCAAACAAATCTACAGCTGAGGGGTAAACAAAGGAGTGTTGACATTTATATGCAATTAAGTGATCTCCTTCTAGTTCTCAAAATGAGAGAGCAAAACAAAATAGAAGCTGATTTTCCTATCTTCAATGGGAACAAAAAGCATCTTTGATATTTACCCTAAGAATTGTCAATGAAAACACATCTTTACATGAGCTGGTTAAGACCTGCTAACTCTTGCATTTGGAATCTAACAGTGTCTCTAAAACGTCATTGTATAGACCTTGAAATGCTAGGGAAGGAGTATGGCAGGACTCATGGTGCCTTGGGTGTTAATCCAGGACAGTAGTACAGACTGCAAGCATTGATCAACTTGCCATTTCATTTTCTAATTAAAGAAAGGTATATATTTTTTCATCATTTTAGAATAAAGTAGTGCAATCTACTTTAAATAAAGTAGAACGATGTCTACTGCTTTTATTTCAGGACATATAAGAAGTTATTTCACTTGGGAAAATGAAAGCCACTGTTTTTACCTTTCTACTTAATTCATTTCCCTGACTCCGAAGTGTGGGTGTGGGAGGGGGTGGCACTTTTTACAGGATTACAGAGGAATCAAGAGCAGCTTTATTTTCAACATTACCCCAGACATCCTCACATATGACATGTTGACCCTAAAGATTTAATTTTTCACTTCTCGGTCATTTTTTCCAGTGCTCTCATGAGAGAATACTTGTAGCTCTTGTGATCATATAAAAACATATCAACCTGCATGTACCATCTTCCCTTGAAGAAGTCCATCGTTCTTAAAAATTGATGCCACCTGAAGGGTTCTGAACAGTAAGTTTTCTCAAAGATTATTTTGTTCAGTATACAGGTTTTTTTTGTCATTATCTTTGGAACTGTAGTTTTTTTTTCTTATTTTCTATCTCCTAGATGGAGGTAGGGCATCTCGTATTTCTATTTATCATTATTGATTTTATTCATTACAAACAAGTGATATATCCTTAGCACCCAGGTTTAGAGGCTAAACATTGAAGCATCATGACACCAGATCCAGTGAGGACCCATCTATTTCACCTGTAGCAGATGTAAAAATGTAGGAGGAATAGGCTGTGAAAAGGGAGGGCCTGTGAGGACTGCGCTAATTCCACTGGAAAACATATGCTACATATACTGAAGCCCTTCTAGTCTCTCTTATCAAAGGTTCTTTTTATTGTCATCATCACCACGGCACAGAAATGTTCTCTGACACATGAACCTTTGAGGACCAACCTGTAGCTGAAACCTTGCATTCTGCCCCTAATGCCCAAGGCTGACGTCTTTCTCACACTACGAAACACCTGGGTTTAATTCCTTGTGCTTTCTTTGTTTTGGCTCATTCCAGGAGATCCCATAAGTTAGGGTTGAGAATCTAAGTCATGGCTAGAGGAAGAGACTTTTACCATGCAAATTTTGTTAACGATTTAGAAAAGTTAACAGGATAAGTGTTTTGATTCCAAATGAGAAATGTATTCTATGGCCTCCTTACACACAGGAAATAGGAAGAAAGCATGTATTTTCCTATATGAGAGGGAAGCACAACCAAAGCAAGAGTACAGTACAGTAGATGTTTACTCCTATAACATCCAAGTAGGCATTCTGACCACACTAGCAACTGATGGGTCTTCAGTTATACAATCAACCCCAGTCCTGTAGTCTGGCTGCTCATAGCCAGTGTGATTACTATCTAGGACTGGCTTATACAGTCCCTGCTGCATTCTCCAGCAACTGACCAATGGGTTTGGTCGTAGCTCCTTTATTTGATCACCATTTCAGCTGTATTCTATAGCAAACCCCGTTCCATAAAGGAGTGTTTTTTTTTCTTCCATGGTGAGTCCCAAAAGATGTACAGACCTCTACCAATAAGCCCCGAGCCTTAATGGAGCTACCATATGTTGACATCACCACACTGGGGACTAAATTCTAACACATGGACCCTTAAGAGGTAAGCCACAACCAAATTATGACAATCATGCTTGTGAAATTATATTTATGTGATATAGTCAGTCAATTCTTTTTTTTAAATATTTATTTATTTATTATATTATGTGTATAGCATTCCTTCCACGTGTGCCTGCAAGCCAGAAGGGGGCGCCGGGTCTCATTATAGATGGCTGTAAGCCACCATGTGGTTGCTGGGAATTGAACTCAGGACCTCTGGAAGAGCAGTCAGAGCTCTTAACCTCTGAGCCATCTCTCCAGCCCCTAGTCAGTCAATTCTTTATATGCCCAGTACTACTTAGCTTTAAGAATAAACAAACTTCTATTTGTACATTCTTTAATTGATGAACTTTTGATTAGTATCCATTTAGAGTATTATAAAATAAGCTGATTTCAACATGTTTATGCAAATATTTGAATGCAAATATATTAAAGAATTTTGGAAATAATCTGCCTTGATAAAAGTAGTATTATATATTTTCTTTGTTAAGTAATTCAGTTAGCCTTTTAAAGTAAATAGCAAATTCTTCTTAAGGATGAGGTGATGTTTGTTACCTTAAATCCTCTCCAACATCTATATTGTCCGTTTTTTAGTTTTTGTGTTACCTAAGAATAATAGTGTAATCTCATTTGAGCCAATTCACTGACATTAGTAATTAACATGTGAATACAATATCATTTCATGACAAAAATACAAATGTAGTTATTTATTTTTGTTGGCTCTTAAAATAATCAATATTATCTTGTACAGAATGTGCTGAGAGTAGCACTCAGACACCATGCTTGCTTTTTTTTTAAAGATGAGAAGAGGTTAATAATAAACAGATGAACACATAAAATAAAATTAGTAGATGACTTTCATTGTTGAACTGTTTCTGAATGAACAGTGGTGTACTATGGTAATGATACTTATATGAATTCCATTTCATGCTATGGAATCAGTCTTTCAAATGGCCCTTTACAAATGACTTCATAGACCCTGTACATATAGTTGAAAGTACCTCTTGAAAGTCAGTGAATCAACTAACATAAACTAACATGCTTTGTGTTGAGCAGATATGATTGAGCAGTTTTCCCTTTTTAATGGAGTCATCATGCCATTGAACCATCAGACAAGGGATAATCTAGTAGAGTTTGCATTTAGTCCTTGAACAACTTCACACAAAATGCTTAAAATATAGAGAAAGGGAAACATGGCTTTCTTCAGTAAGCTGAGTCTAGAGTATCTAGAATTCACTGCAGTATGTTCTGTTAATAAGAAAAATGCTTCAATTGATCTAAGAAGAATGAAAACAGCATTTATCAGAGATATGTTTAGATTTTTTTTGCCATGTTGCCAATATCAAGCTGTCTTTTGCATCTGAGATTCACCAGGCAAATGGTAAATGCCTGATATTTGATATTTCTGACATTTAGAAAGAGGAAAATTGATTTCTTATGGCTTTGTTTTAGTTCTAATACTGAAGTAATATGCCTAATTATTGACATCTCCTTTTTTGTAGCTGGACAAAAAAGTCAACCATTTTCTGAGGAATCAAGCCAAGCAATTGATTTGAAAAGAAAAACAGCAATAATCATGTGTGTGTATTGAACTTCTTTTTATTTTATAAGAAAACTGCCTTAGTTAACAGTAATGGTGATGAAATAGCAGTATGTTCCACTTAAAATGATTCCAGGTGTGTGAAGTGTATAATGTTAAGGGATGACAGAAAGAGAATACATCATGTAGTATTGCTTTTGCATATAAAATAAAATGACTCTTACTGGTTTGCGAGTGGCTCTAATATTCTAATTAATTAGATACATAGTTGAGAAACACATGGAGGAACATATGTTCAGTTCAGAACAGAAGGATACATGATTGACTTTAAAATAATTAGGGAAACAACAAAATACAAAAAAATCCTCAACACAAACTAGAGGAGATAATTTAATTTCTGTGTTAAAATGACACTTGCGGTCAATGGTTATAACATCAATTATTATTGAATAAGAATGATTGAAAACTACTGCTTGGTCATGATTTATGAGAAAACCAATACCAGATAGCAAGGAAATGATCACAGGATATGTTCTAATTTTAATTCACAACCACATCTATAAGAACGTTGGTGATAAAACAAGAAAGGAAATCTATAATTGACAAGATCTTATTCAGAGTTACATAATTTCATTTACTGGAACATGAAATGGGGAGATAAGAAACCTGGAAGAAATTTACAGTAAAAGTAGCAGGAGAAGAATGCCTTCAGAGTGAATGCCAGGGAATAAAACAGCTCTGTGCTTCATCATAGAACAATTATTCTATTCAAGGCATTCTTTGAGGTGATTTAATAATGGTGACTAAGACTTATTGATCCCTGTTTTACCAGTGCTCACATTTCCCAACAGGAATGATGGACTGTAAACCAGCAAACAAGACAATACCATATAATCAAGAGGAGGCAAAGTGTCACTGATCCAGCAAAGAGTGACTGGCTTGGAGTTATTAGACTGATCAACATGCTTGTAAAAATGTATGAGATTATGAAATGAACTATATATGAGAACATAACACATGCTGTGCTTAATTCTTATATTACATAGATATAAATGTATGTTTAATTATTGTTAATATTGTTATTTTTATTTATTTTTTATGTCTGTCTCCTCAGCTCTAGGAATGTTTGAAACAGGTGGTACACGTGTAATGAGGGATTTCCCTATTTATGCTATGAATATTATCATTGGCTAATAAGGAAGCTGTTTCATTCAAAGGATTAGCAGAGTAAAGCCAGGCAGGAAATCTGAACAGAACAGAGATAGAGAAAAAGAGAGAGAGTAAGTGGAGTAAAGGTAATGCCACATAGCTGCTGAAATAGAAAGATGCCAGCCACCAGCCAGAACCTTACTAGTAGGTCACAGCCTCATGTCAATACATAGATTAATAGAAATGGGTTAACTTAAGATGTGAAAGTTAGCTAAAAATGTGCCTAAGCAATTGGCCAAGCAGTATTATAATTAATATAGTTCTTGTGTTATATTCCAGGTCTGGGTTGCTGGGAAATGAACAAGCAATCTCTCGCCTACAAATTGGGACCAATATTAGGCAACTACATTCACATATAACCTGAGAGAGCTTGGAAAGGAATTCTAGACACAAACTAACAGAGTTCAGTGCAGCTTCTTGGTAGCCACATTTTTTTTCAAATGGACTCTGTTTGCTGGTGGCAATCTGGGGCACTGTGACTCCTTTAAGAGAGGTCTTCCTGACTCAGGATTGGCAGGGAAGGTTGTGTAGCTTCTTTAGGGCAGGAATTTCTGGTTCAAGGTGTTTCATAAACAGCTCTGGCTCTTTCAGGACGTTGAGCTCTTAAATGGGGTCTGTGTTATAAATTGCTTAACTGTGACATAGACCCACTGTAACCCTGGAGCTGGGGTGGTGTGCATGACTATCAGAGGCAGTAAACATGCCTCCACCATGTTTGACTGGGCAGAGCCTAAAAACAGGGTCTCAGAGATGGTTATAACCATGCCTTCTTGAAGAAAGACAGTATAAAAAATCCCACACTAGCTCAGAATTTAGAAATAGATGTTCATTTATTTAGGGACAAACTCACAAATCAGAATCCTCTGCTGGAATGGGGACCAGAAACCAAAATCCGCAACCATAACAGAGAGGCCAGGTGTAAGCACCACCTCAGCATGTATAGCACAAAGAGGCCACGCCCCAGTGGGCAGGAAACCACTAGCTGTAAGACTTCCTAGAGCAACTGCTTAGCATTTAAAAATGGGGGAGGGGGGGCGCTCCTGACCAGAATTACAGATGTTCATGCAATAAAGAATTCAGGTTAAAAAAAAAGACCTCTAAATGGGTCACACTGTTGAATAAATGTATATAGGCTTGAGAGGGAGAGAGAAAAGAGTATAGATAGCTGTAATATAAAAGAGTACAGTCCCAGATTAAAAAAGTAAAAATAACAAAATAAATATTAAACTTGCATAAAAAGTAGTAGAGTAAAAATATTGAGTCACATAAAGATGAAATATACACAGAGAGTCTGGATTATGTATATTACTGTGTTTTCTCTGAATTTTTTGACTGTGAATGAGCTAAGTACAGAGAAATGTTTTATTGTATATGCTGCTAAGCTAAACAAACATATATTTTAAAGGTATCTTGACTTCAAAATTTGGGTCTAAGGATATTTGCTTTGGAAAAGAGGTTCTGTTTTTATTTTCAAGAGGATAAAAAATGGTGAGTTCCTTATCAGCTGATATTGTTTGATCAAAAACAAGACCCCTTAAAGCAATGGCCCAAATGGTCCAACATCCATGACAGCTTCAGGGCTGCTGGCTGAGTTGGACCTACCACACATAATACCCCAAGAAAGACCTGAATAACAGTGTACCCAATCAGCAGGAGCAGTCTAGAAAAGAATGCTCAAATTACCCAATAATTGTTTATAAATGTTTGTTTACATTTTAAAGGGTAACTGCTATAAAGATGAGTACTTTGCACTGGTATGAATCTTAGTCTATTGATACAAATTTAAGGTCAAATTTGTTATATTTACTTTTGCTCTTGTTTAAGGTATTGTGTTTGTGTAGTTCATTTAAAAATGTAATGTATAGTTAAGAGAAACAGATTAATAGTCATTTTTAATAGTCAAGATTATAGTCATGTTAGGTAGGTTTTCTAGATGTACAGAGATACACTTCAGATGGATAGGCATTCTTCCCACCTTTGAAAGACTAACAGAATATGACACTTAAAATGTTTTAAAATATTAGAACTTTTCATGGCAATGAGGTACATCTGCTCCTGGCAGCACCAATCTACTTCAAGAGGCTGCTGGGAGCTAGACAGTGATAGTTCACCCCTTTAATCCCAGCACTTGGGAGGTAGAGATAGCTGAGTTTCTGTGAGTTCGAGGTCAGTTTGGACTATAGGAGATAGTTCTGGGACAGGCTTCAAAGCTACAGAGAAATCATGTCTCAAAAAAAAAAAAAAACAAGCAAGCAAGCAAGCAAACAAACAAAAAAGAGGCTGTTGGGCATTGAAAAAGCCCCTTATGGAATTTGTTAGCAAGAAACTGCTCTTGCCTGGACTGCTTGATTAATATAGCTTCTTTTGTCTGTGGTAGGGCAGAAAAGAGATAGTCAGGAAAACTAAACTGAACTGAATTCTGAGAAAAAAGATTGAGAGAGAAACCACGTAGCTACTGAAAGAGACAGATGCCCTGGAACTTTACCAGTAAACCACAAACATTGCGGTATAATATAGAATAACATAAATGGGTTAATTTAAGATGTAAGAGATAACTAGGAATATGCATGAGCCACTGGCCAAGCAGTGTTATAATTAATATAGTTTTGTGTGAATATTTGGGTTTGAGAAGCTGGGAAACAAACATGCATTCTGTGCCTACACATGTGTGCTGACTCTGCATTCCTCCCAGTGTTCATAGGATATTTCATTTGCTAGTCTAAATGTATCTAATACAATATTTGGAAAAGGAGCCTTGTACAGTCATAATAAATTAATGTTGGGTAATTTTATATATTACCCAAATTAAAAATAACAATATGAGAAGAGTGCTTTAAAGATTTGTATAGTAAAGTCTCCCCAAACAGAAAAGCATTGTTTCCTTGATAATTTCCCAATAATATGTGAGAATTTCAATAATCAGAAATTTATTTATGGAAACTAAGAACAATCTGATCCATACTGAACTATACTAGTCCAAAGTACTTCTTTCTTTTCATCTTTGAGGTCTTTCTGTCTGCACTGTCCCCTTCCTGCTATCTTCATTCCCTGTTTTTCTTCTTCCCCTCCCCACCTCCATTCCCAGCTTGCCTCTGTGTGTATGTACATTCGCTTATTTGTGCTTACATTTAGCTATTTCTTTCATCTTCTTGCCAAAGTCTATTTATTCCTTAATGTCCTTGTATTTATTATTTTGGCCATCCTATAGTACCATTTTCCATTTTGCTTTACTTCAGCTTTTATCTTTCACATATTCAACCTCTGACTATATAATCTCTCTGTATGCATGTCTGTGAATGCCTTTCTTTCTAAATAACCAAACTTATTTAATGGTAAAATTGAAAATCTGAGCCATTTCAAAAATCACAATATCCCAAAACAGAATTCATACTGTATATCCATGTGCCATGAATTTCTACTCAGTGTGACTGATGAGCATTCCAGAAAGGTCAGCGTTATGCACGGCTTAAAATGAAGTCTTTTCTTGTATTGGGAAAAACTAAACCCTTATCTCCATGTGATATATCACTTTGGTACTTTGTTCATCTCAGAGTTGAAATAAGAGGTTCAAGGTTTTCTAGAGGGAGATGTGGAAAGGCATAAGTGATCAGACAAAGAAATGTGTGATTAGAGAGGCAAATGATGGAGAGAAAATGAGGCAGAGAGAAAGAAACTAGAGAAGATAATGAGATGAGAAAAAAGGAGGGGGCATAGATAAGTTTGTTTTTCTGTGTTCCTAGGACCCAGCTTCTCAGTTATTACAGGTTTCATCAATTAATCTCCCAATATGCCTGAGGCTATTTCATTCAATTTTGGTGCATTTGAACAAATGCTCTGTTTTTTTTACCAGTTACAATGTGTCCTTCTGTTCAGGTAGCTTTCCAGTCTCCTCTCTCTCTCTCTCTCTCTCTCTCTCTCTCTCTCTCTCTCTCTCTCTCTCTCTCTCTCTCTCATCTGTGTTTGCTGTATTTCCTCTGGAGCATTTAGATCTAATTCAGCATTGCTCTCTGGTATGTGAATCTTCTATTCACTTTAACATCTTCAGTGTCATTTATTTTTCCTCTCCTCAAAACCAAGGCTGGATGTTTGTAATGGAAAAACATAAATAATTAATTGGGCACCAATGACGAAATTAACCATAGATATTCTATTTATTGGTTCCAAAAATATAGAACTCCATACTTACACAGGAAGTTAAAAGTTTTATAAAGCAAAATCATATTTCAGTATGAATATCAAAATTTAGTCTATTTGTGTTTAAGATTAGTTTTTATTTTCTTTTCATCTCTTTCTTTTCTTTTATGTCAGGGTCTCACCATGCTCAAGAGTTCAGTCTCAAAAATGTGACCGTCCTGCTTCCTGACACCCAATCCCACATTCTGGGTTGTTGATTGTGCTTTGCCAGTATTTCCTTAGTTTAACACTTGCTAGATGGTGTACCCTAAAATATCTTAGCATCTCTGAAATTTACTATTCTCCAAAATAAATATCGAATGAGCATTGCCACTGTGTTATTTATTTATTTATTTATTTTGTTTTTTTTTTTGAGACAGGGTTTCTCTGTAGCTTTGGAGCCTGTCCTGGAACTCGCTCTGTAGACCAGGCTGGTCTCAAACTCACAGAGATCTGCCTGCCTCTGCCTCCCGAGTGCTGGGATTAAAGGTGTGTGCCACCACCGCCCGGCCACTGCGTAATTTATACAGAAAGGTAATCTTCAGGCTGTGGGCCATTCAGGACAAAGTTAAATAGTAGAAGTAAGGTGATATGTTATTTTCACCTTACCTTGCAAATTTTTAAGGTTATCCTTTTTTTAATAAAAATTTATCAACTATCTCCTTAGAGAAAAATAAGTGATGGTATGTTAAAGACTTTGTGTAATCATCCACCATCAATATACATAATTATACTTTTGAAGGAAGGAAAGGGCTTATTTCAGTCACAGTTTCATATTTCAGTCACAATTCATCATGAAAAATCAGTGAGAATAGGAGCACAGGTAGAACAGGAAGCCAGAGGCAGGAGCTGATGCAGAAGCCGTGAAGGATTGCTGATTACTGGTTTTTTTTTATCATGGATGGATTGCTCTTACTGCTTTCTCTTTTTTTTTCTTTTTTTTCTTTATTAAGCTTTTGGAGTTTCACATCATGTACCCCATTTGCGTTTAAACCAAATTCCCCTTTTATTCCTGTTGCATACGTCTACAAAAGAAACAAAATGAAGTAAACAAGAAAGGAAACAAAAACAACAAAACAATAAGTCATTACAGAAAAAAAAAACGTACGTGAAACAGCAAAATCTCTGTTTTTCCTTCATTCCTGCCTCTCCATTATCTCTTTATCCATTCTCATGACACTGGAGGACTCAATGTGTTATATAGTATACCCCTTTGTCCCATCAGCTTGTTTTGCAACTGTTCATTGCGATGAGTCATTGGTCTGGTTCAAGGCCTCTGGTTTTTGGTACACCATCCTCATGGATCTTCACCAGAGCTCTTCTGGGGTTTCATATGCCTTGGAGATCTTATGGGTATCATTCCACAGGACCAGTCTCTACATGAGCTCCTCCAGGATGTAGAATGGTAGATGCTAGGGTGAGTTAAACCATGGCCCAGTTGCGGTCCTGGATGTTGCCCAGGCAGGTAGAGTCAAGCCACTAGGACAACCCGCCTTGTGTGCTATGGTAGCGTCAACTCCCCTACATGCACGCCCTGAGGATAGGTTCATCTTTGCTTGTGATGAGGACTGGGAGTCCTTTCTCCTGAGTGCAGGGAGGAGTTCTCTAGCTGAAGTGAGCCCTGAAGTGAGCTGAAGTAAGACCAGCTTTCCCGGGGCGTTGAAGGGTATGACTGGCTCCGTATAGTGTCCTGATTTCATCTAGCATGATTCCTAAAGCCTCTTGGGTGCTACTGACCACAGATTCAACAAAGATCACAGCTATGGCTGTACACATAGCCCTTGGCAGCATCTTAAGCACAGATGACATCCTTGCTGTGGGTGGAAGAAATGACCATAGGTGGGGACAGTTTTAGCCAGACACCACCAAGTCCTCAGAGTGCAGCTTTAACACAGGGCCTCTATGTGACCATTAGTGGAAGTGCAGGACCCATACTTCAGGTTAGATCCCCAGCTGCAGTGAGACCATGGACCACATTATGGTCCTTACCAGAAGCTGGGTATGAATGTCATCACTGTCACCAACAGCAGTATGGCCCTGAGATACTAACTTGGCTTTTCCTCATGGGTGTCTGCATGGCCTTTGATGGGAACAGAAGCATGGGTCTTCCGCACAGGCTCTGGCTGCAGTGGGGCCATGATAATTATACTTTTTTCAAGAAAATCATTATTAGCTGAAATATTTGACCCCTTATGAAGATTTCCCAAACCCATTTGAAATATCAGATATGTGTGTGTGAGTGTGTGTGCGCGTGTGCATCCATGTATGCTCATGATACTTAAATGTGGTGGAATATTATTTTAAAATATGTTACATTTATTTATGCTGTGGAACATTGTTTAATGAAACAAAAATCTGTTGCATTCCTTTATGCTGCATTGCATTGTTTAACTCTGTGGAACTGTATTACTTAGCCTGTCTAAAACACCAGATTGGTCCAATAAAGATCTGATTGACCAACAGCAAGGCAGGAAATAGAATAGGAGAATAGAAGGGAATGGCAGGCAGAGAGAATGATCAGACAGACATGGATTAAAAAGAAAGGAAAGGTTATAAAGAAATAGAGAAAGGTAAAACCATCTCACATATTATGGGCTGAGATTCTGCTGAGAAGCCTGGCTAAGTGTCAATGCTGCTTAGGTTTTATTAGCTTTGTCTATGTACAACTGTGCATCATAGACATTTATCTGATTTCCTTTTAGAGATACATGCTACTTTATAGTTCCTTTCTGCCGCTCTCCTCAAAGAAGTAATTATAAATAACATCAAGGGCTGAATAGATATGACTCAACTTGACTTTCTGCCTATGGTAGAGGAGATGCCACTTGTAAATTGAATTTAGCACATGATTTCATGTCACACTTTATGAGCCAAAGAAACACTTTAACAGCTAATCTAATGAGTCACTGTAAACCTCATTAGTAAAGTGTGTTATTTGTACACACACTTCTGAGGGCATAAACTGAACATTTGTTAGACAAAACCTGGTACATAGAAATCACATTTGTTTCCCTGAGCACTTAAGACACCATAGTCCCAGACGCAAAATTTACCTAATAGCTACTCTTAGGAAAAACAATACTGTCTTCACTTAAAGGAGAATTGATTCACTTACTTAAGCACAAAATAGACTCATCTCAAGTTGTCTGCATACGATTTAAGTAGTTTAAAATCCTAAGTATTTTAGAACAAGATCCTTACTGCCAATTTTAGCAGCTTTGAATGAACAGACCATGTCTTTTGCTGACTTGAGATTCTGTGGCACGAGATTACTATCCAGGGTGTAGTTATCACATGGTAGTTGATGAAGAAATTAGATCTTCCTATAGATAGAACCTGATGAATATTTCATGCTTTTGGTTTTTTTTGAATTACCAAGAGATGTTTCCTAATGAGGAATTGTAGATTGAGTAATTGTTAAGACCTCGGGTTGATGGTCATCAGGTAACCACATAAGGATTGTTAACAGTTGGTTAATTGGAGTTAAAGAAGTTTCTAGAACTGTGTAAATACTTTTAATTGTCTCAAGTATTAGAGAAGAAATAACTATTACATTGCTGCATTTTCCCACAATGAAGACCTCATGTACAAATGAGGAAACTCTTCAGCTGAAATGTTTTAATGTGACAAAAAAGACCAATTGGGCTCTGCAAGGAAAATGGATACAGCTGTATTCACAAATATACATTTTAAAAAATCAACACACATAATTCTGTGTTTTCTCAAACTTCAGACTATCTTCTTTCCTCCCCTATTTAACAATAGATATCCATATTGCAAATCAATGAACAAATAAAATCTCTGAAGCTAGTATTTACAACTGCTATTACCAACAAACCTACAGTTTTTATTTTGGTAAAATGAAAAAGGTCATTATAAATGTGTAGCTTAGTCCTCTTGTGGGACTCATAACAGTGGGAGCAGGGACAGTCTCTGACTTTTATACTAGCTTCTGGGACCCTACTCCTCACACTAGGCCACTTTCCCCATCTTTAATACACAGGACTTGATAGGCCCTGTTTTGTTGATATCTATGAGAGACCTGCTTTTTCCTGAATAGAAACAGAGGAAGGGTGGTTTTTTGGGTAGGAACTGAGTGGGGATGGGAGAGAGGGACTGGCAGGAGAAGAGGGAAGGGAATCTACAGCTAGAATGTAAATTAATTAATTGTTAATTAATTGCTATTAGTAACAGCAAAAGAAAGGAAGGAAGGAAAAACAAATAAACAATCACTGTCTGTGCTACTGGCAAAGCTCTTTCTTTTTTTTTTTTTTTTGATTACTTTGGAGAGGTTCAGGATAGGGTTTCAGGGTTTCTGTGTATAGTATCCTCAACATAATTTCAGATACACTGAACCTGATAGCAGAGAAAGTAAAAAATAGCCTTGAACACGTTGGCACTAGAGAAAATTTTCTGAATAAAACACCAATAAATGAGGCCCTAAGATTGATAATTAATAAATGAAACCTCATTAAGCTGAAAAATTCTGTAAGTCAAAGGACACTGTCAATAGGCCAAAACAGCAGCCAACAGTATTGGATAAGATCTTCACGAAGCCCACATCTGACAGAGGCCTAATTTCTAAACTATATAAAGGATTCAAGAAATTATGGATCAAACCCAAGTAAACCAACTAAAAATGGGGTACCGATACAGAGAATTCTCAACACAGGGATCTCAAATGGCATAGAAACACTTAACAAAATGCACAACATCCTTAGCCATCAGGGGAATGCAAATCAAAACCCCTCTGAGATTTCATCTTAGACCCATCAGAAAGACTAAGATCAAAAATGAAAGTGACAGGTCATGTTGGAGAGGAAGTGGTGCATGGGGAGCGCTTGTCCATTGCTGGTCGGAGTTGAAACTTGCACAAGCACTTTGGAAATAAATATGGCAGTTTCTAAGAAAAATCAGAATCAATTCACCTCAAGACACAGTATACCACGCTTAAGCATATATCCAAAGAATGCTCCATCATACAACAAGGACTATAGATGCTGTGTTCATAGCAACTTTATTCCTAAGAACCAAAACTTGGTAACAACCTAGATGTTTCTAACAGAAGAGTGGATAAAGAAATGTAGTACATTTACACAATGTAGTTTTATTCAGCTGTTAAAAACAATGGCATCATGAAATTTGTAGTAAAATGGATTTAACTAGAAAAAAATAACCCTACAATTCACAGCCTCACAGAGGCTTGGTAACAAAGAGAGTTCTAGGAGGGATGTTCAGATCTCCTTGGTAAGGGGAAATAGGAGAGATTTCCTGGGTAAGGTGGAGGTGGGTGGTAATGGAAAATGAAGAATCAAGTCATGGGGTTGAAGAGGCAGAGTCATGAAAGAGATGACTGGAAAGGTGGGGGAGCATTTCTGGGTCAGGTAGAAACCTGGTACAAGGAATCTACACAGATAACCTCCTACCAAAAAAAAAAAAAAAAAAAAAAAAAAACCATAGCCTGAACTGGCCATCTCCTCTGATCAGACAAGACTTCCACTGGAGATATTGAGGCACCAACCCAACCACCTAACCTTCTGTCCTCCTACGAGATGTGCTGTGTTAAGGGTGGCAGAGAAATTGAGGGAGTGGCCAACCAATGATCATTCAAGCTTGAGACCTATGTCAAGAGAAGGAGCCCACCCCAACACTACTGGGAAATTCAGGACCCAGAGGCAGAAAAGCCCAGAGGCCTAGAGAAAAAAAAATCATGACTGGCAAAAAATAGGCATAATGATATTTTGCTATACTCATAGACTGGTGTCTAGCCCAATTGTCAACAGAGAGGCTTCATAGAGCAACTGTTGGAAACAAGTTGAGAAACGTACCCTCACACATTAGGCAAAACTCAGGGAATCATGAGGAAGAGGGGGAAGGAGAACTGTAAGAGCCAAAGGGATCAAGGATGCCTGAAAAAAATCCACAGAATCAATTAACATCTTCTGAACCAAAAACCAGAAAGCCTACAGCAAACTGACTTAGGCTGTACATATGTTACAATTGTTTAGCATGGGCTTCTTGTGGGATTCCTAACATTTGGAGCATGAGCATTCTCTGACTCTGTTTCCTACTTTTGAGATGCTTTCCTCTAATCGGGTTGCCTCATTCAGCCTTAATAGGAAAGGAAGTACCTATTCTCACTGCAATTTGATATACCATGGCTGTTTGATCTCTATGAAAGGCCTGCTCTTTTCCAAAGAGAAACAGAAGGATCTAGTAATGGTGGAGGGGAGAAGAGAGGTGGGGGAAGACTGGAAGGAAAGGAGGGAAAAGAAATTGAGGACAGGATAGAAAATACATAAAAATTTCTTATTTGTTTATTTATTTATTTATTTATTTATTTATTTATTTATTTATTTATTTATTTATTTATTGTGTTTGATGGCGTAGGGTATCCTGCTCTCAAGCTTACTTTTTTTTCCGTTTATTTATTAAAGATTTCTGTCTCTTCCCCGCCACCGCCTCCCATTTCCCTCCCCCTCCCCCAATCAAGTCCCCCTCCCTCATCAGCCCAAAGAGCTATCAGGGTTCCCTGCCCTGTGGGAAGTCCAAGGACCACCCACCTCCATCCTTTGTGGGAGCCTAGGCAGTTTGGATAAAAATTTATTTTAAAAAGTTTAAGTTAAGTTAGGTAAGGGGAGAGAAAAGTTAGAAGGGAAGGAGGGGGGCCTTGGGGAAACAGGAGGATTGGAATAAAGGAAAGTTGGACAGGGGAGCACGGAACCACAATTCTTAGTTAAGGGAGCCACTTTAGGGTTGGCAACAGACCTGACCCTAGAGGGGCTCCCAGGTGCCCAAGCCGAGGTCCCCAGTTAGTTCCTTGGGCAGCTGAAGATAGGGAACCTGAAATGACCCTATCCTAGAGCAATAGTGACGAATATCTTGCATATCATCATAGAACCTTTATCTGGTGATGGATGGAGATAGAGACAGAGACCCACACTGGAGTACTGAACTGAGCTCCCAAGGTCCCAGTGAGGAGCAGAAGGAGGGAGAACATGAGCAAAGAAGTCGGGACCACGAGGGGTGCACCCACCCACTGAGACAGTGGAGCTGATCTATTGGGAGCTCACCAAGACCAGCTGGACTGTGACTGAAAAAGCATGGGATAAAACTGGACTCTCTGAACATGGCGAACAAAGAGGGCTGATGTGAAGCCAAGGACAATGGCACTGGGTTTTGATCCTACTTTGTGTTCTGGCTTTGTGGGAGCCTAGCCAGTTTGGATGTTCACCTTCCTAGATATGGACGGAGGGGGGAGGACCTAGGACTTACCACAGGGCAGAAAACCTGACTGCTCTTTGGACTGGAGAGGGAGAGGGAAAGGAGTGGGGGGAGGGGGAGAAGGGTGGGAGGAGGGGGAGAAGGGTGGGAGGAGGGGGAGGGAAATGGGAGGCTGGGAGGAGGTGGAAACTTGTTTTTTTTTCTCCTTTTCTCAATAAAAGAAAAAGAAAAAAAGTTTAAGTTAGACATGGCAAGAGACACCTCAAACATTTTCGAGTTTATTTTTCATTGCTTTGAAAACAAAACAGGAACCTTTCACTTAATAAATAATGTCCTGCATATTCCTACCTCTGTCTAAATGCCCTATCTTATTCTCAGAAGCTTCTATTTTATGTTTCTACACATGCTGACCAATGATGCTCTGGGACTTGAAAATGTTTAACCTTCTTTCATTCTGAAAGCTTTAACAACAGCTACCTCTACTCAAAATTCAAATCTCAAGTCATTGAGAGAACTCAGTGAGTATGGCACATCCACTAAACCTGATGACATACTCTCAACCAGGGGAAACCTACTCCTACAAGTTGCCTTCTGATTGCACATGCCTACCATGGCACTGGCATCCCTACTTCCCCACCACCCACAAAGAGTAAATAAGATGTTAAAGAGAAGCATTTGTCTTCTGCCTTAGAATTCTTCCCTTTACCAAAACCCCCCTTCAAAGATATATGACTTACACCTTTCTTCTTTTATTTAAAACATAATGTAAATTAACCTACCAATGCCTATTTCATTTATCTTTTCCAGTATTCAGATTTACTAAAATAAAATAGCAGCAAACATTTTTCTTGCAAAGATAACCCCACTGTTTATGTGTTGCATCATAGAGGTTTCAGTAATCCTTCCTTTCATTATCAGATTTTTAAAATGTTTATGTCTAAAAGATTCTTCATACACCATGACTAGGACACTTCTCTGCCACAGGGTTGAATCTTTACCACAAGTAATAATTTGTTAAGGATTTTAGAAATAGCATGTATGATTTCTATCAAGTAGAGTATTAGATTTCTATTAAATATTTTCATAATACCTTCACCTATAATTTAACCTAACAAAATTATAGACTTACAAAGCATAAAATAAATTCTAACATAATGCTACATTTTAAATATACATAAAAAATATTTGGTTCATTAAAGATTTTTTCATTTTATTGTTTGTTTTCATGCAACAGAAAGAAAATATTAATAACTAAAGTATCTTAATCTATTATAAGCACATTACAATAAGAATAATTCTGGAATATTTATTAAAATTCTAATGCTCACATAATTATACTAAGAATTATATTGAATTTTTTTTCAACCTGTAACATTTACTTAGGGTTTGTCCATATTGACAGTAAATCTTTTTTCTCTTAAACAATAATTTCTTCACATTCATCATATAGCTTTATTCAAAGTGAATACAAATTAATAAATGCTAAACCCTCCCTATGATGTATTTTCAGAGAAGCCAAAGGAATTTATAAAGTTAAAACTATGGGAACATTTAACTAAGTTGCATTCTAGCATGACATTAGCTATATATTGCTTGCCTAATCATTTGACACTTTGGTAGAATTTAGTATAATATTTTACCGGTGGAAGCAAGTGTTATTTATGTATTTAGAAATATATATCTATATTAATTAAAATGGTGCAGGAAGCCAAAAGCGAACAAGAAATGGCATATGTGAGTATTTGAAAGAACAGAAAGGAAAAAGGAGGATGATAAAATTATATTAGAATTAAAAATTTTTTGTGCAAAAGTATGATTTCTTTTTCCAGCCTGAAGAACACATAGGAAGGGCTGTGTAATAGAATATAACGGTATTTTTTGTAGCATGCAGCAATCTTAACAGTAGGTGTCAGGAGCTCAACTTTGCCTTTTCAAATGTTTACGAGACCTTAGAGATTCTTTGAAATGTACAGTATTTGACTTCTGTGTAGTATTTTGAGCACCTTGGTGCTTAAATTGAGCAAACATAAATCTACCAAGTTGAGAATCAAAGAAAGCAAAGAGGAAATCTGTTTCTTGGTATCTTTACACTAAGCCCTGTGGAGTTCAGATGAAACAGAGGAGGTATGTTCCTATAAGGAACGCTAAGAATAGCAGTTTTAATTCTTAAGTGCCAGGAGAAGGAAAGATTACTTTTTCTGGAAGGGATTTATATTTTCATGTTTAATGATAAGGAAATAGTGTATTAACTTATGAAATTTGCACACTGCTGGCACTACGTAAGTGAGACAATCAACATTTTAAGACCTGGTATATTAAATAGATTAGCCTTTCATTATTCTGTGTAAAAAGACATTGAGAAGATTCTTATATGTTGTACATTGGTATATAATCACTTTAAATTATTTAATGCTTTTCCAAAAGTAATGCATAACAATTTAAAGGTTAATATCTATCATTATGAATTTATTGATATTTGAACAAGCACCAGACCATGAAAAAATGAACCCTCGGTGCCTTAATTATCAAGGGAAGTTGTTCAACAGAATCAAATTACTTTTACTCCAATAACAATTAAATGGATGAAAACAATAAGTAAATAACAAAGGTTGATAAGGTGATGTCAGGGCACCTGAGACATATTGCTGGCTGATGTAGTAGCTCCTGCCTACTTCATTCTAAATATTAAAGCAAGCATTTTATCCTTGAAAGTGGATGTCATGAATTAATGAATATAATATGAGACTTGTGTGTGTGTGTGTGTGTGTGTGTGTGTGTGTGTGTGTGTGTGTGTTTGTATACGTGTGTGCTGCAATGGAGAAAATCAGAGCATCTCTAACCATGGTGAACAGAGGAGAGGGCTTCCTGCCTTCTCAACAAAACGAAGAATTCCATTACCAGTCTCAGTCAGTGCCTGCCACTCAAGCCGTTATGGCTCCTGTCAGTGAATTATCTTTTAAGACTTTCGTATTTATTTACTTGTCAGGATTGTTTTGATATTCAGCTGACAAACTATGCCAAGAAACTGAGGAGCAAATGACAGAGACTGTCAGAAGCAGAATGAGATGAAAATTGAGTATATTACCATTTTAAATGGCTTGGTCTATCCGCTGAGTGTTGTTATTTGTTCTTTTCCTTCCTGCCATGTTTGATGAAGCATATTTCATGATAGGTGTGTGATATTTCAGTTCTGTCCAACCCTTCCTACAAAGCAAAACACACTCTCTGTGACTTTACAACACCTTCATCTGGTGATGGATGGAGATAGAGACAGAGACCCACACTGGAGCATTGGACTGAGCTCCCAAGGTCCCAATGAGGAGCAGAAGGAGGGAGAACGTGAGCAAAGAAGTCAGGACGACGAGGGGTGCACCCACCCACGGAGACAGTGGGGCTGATCTATTGGGAGCTCACCAAGGCCAGCTGGACTGTGACTGAAAAAGCATGGGATAAAACCGGACTCTCTGAACATGGCGAACAATCAGGGCTGATGTGAAGCCAAGGACAATGGCACTGGGTTTTGATCCTACTTTGTGTTCTGGCTTTGTGGGAGCCTAGCCAGTTTGGATGTTCACCTTCCTAGATATGCACGGAGGGGGGAGGACCTTGGACTTTCCACATGGCAGGGAACCCTGACTGCTCTTTGGACTGGAGAGGGAGGGGGAGAGGAGTGGGGGGAGGGGGAGAAGGGTGGGAGGAAGGGGAGGGAAATGGGAGGCTGGGAGGAGGCTGAAACTTTTTTTTCCTGTACTCCACTTTCATTCTTTGGCTTCCAAATTAGGGAGTCAATAGAATGTGTGAGATAAAAAATACCTTTGACCAAATTTTGAGGGTCAGTTTTTATAAAATAATTAATAGCGTTGGGAATAAGCAGATTTATAGCCTTCCATTCTCTAAAACTATCGACAGATCAGTATTCTATTTCTCACTACCAGGAGAGAGAGAGATTTAAAAGCATAACATTCTAAAATAAGCATATATGCTTTTAACAATAATTTGTTCTTCAGCAAGAGAAACAAAGTTAATGTTAATGCGTTTGTGAAAGTAACTTTTTTCTTTTCCTTAGATTTGGGAGCTCTAACTTCTGTTGGTTAGTTTGCCACTCTTCTACCACTAATGGGCCCTGAATGTTTATAGTGTCTGTTCAGTTTGCCATCTGCTCCTCAATTCTTACGAAACTTTGTGGAAGTAAACAACCACCGTATGATAGGACTTATGACCTACTCTAAAATATGTAACCTATGTTTGGAATTGAGTGAACTAAGAAGCTAGATTTTACAGGTAAAATAAATGCAGATATGTGGGGAGGGAAGGCTAGCATGAGCCTGCCTATGTGTTTAGGGACCACAAGACTGATAAAGTATTTCCATATTTGTGTACTGATGACTTTCAGATTTGAGCATATGATTTGAAGGTAGGGTTTTTTTTTTTGGTGGGGGATGAATGTCCCTAGAAAGCAGGATATTATGGTTGAAAGTCTTTCTTTAGATTCCTTCTTTATTTCCTAGAATAAGACATAAGTCTCAATAATGATACACAATAGTTATTATCAGATTTAGATATCAGGTTTGCATACCAAAATGCTGCCAGAAGCTGCAGCAAATATTTTCTCTCTCTACCTCTACATTTAAAATTCATGAAATGACAGAAAGATAAAACAGTATCTTACATCAAATAATATATAAGCAGAGTTTAAGGCCTTATTATATCTGATATTATCTTTTAAACTTTAAATGATTTTTATAATAGTTTAGTTTTACAAGTTTTTCAAAGTGTCAGTTTAATATACAACTGGGAAAAAATCCTGATCTGTACAGGTTTGGGAAGAACAATTGCTAGTGCTGTGCATAATCCAGATCTGTTAACATGTTCTTTTTTTCAAGTATTAATGCATGAGAATCACAAGCACAGATCAAGCTAATCAGAATTCCAACATAAATAAAAGAAAGACTCATGAGGTCCTAGCCCCAACTATTGGCACTGTGGCTGCAGGAGAAAGGAGCTCCCATTTACTTCAGTTTACCATGAGATTCTGCCTATGATCCAGTAGACGGCCATATACATATACTCATACTAGCAGCACTAACTGGGTTCACTGAGTTAAGAAAATAGAAAGATTCCATTGTAAAGTGCCACTGGCTAACCAACTGTGCCATTGGTTGAATGGGAAGCAGGGGAAGGCAAGGGAGAGAGGAAGTATAGAGAGGCCTAACTAACACTAAAGAGCATTTTAAAAAGTCATATTAAAAGACACAGGAAATCTTATTAATGTGCAAGAGAAAGTGAATTTAGCCAGTGCATAAATTCTATGCGTATATATATATACATATATATATACATACATATATATATGTATATATATATATGCATCCTATACTTAATACATGCCACTGTAGTAATTTGGCGCCATTTGTAGTAATATGAGCAGCGGGGCTGCGTCCCCAGCACCCCGGCTGCCTGCTCGGCTAGCTTATGCCCCGAAATAACAACACACAAACTGTATTCATTTAATCACTGCTTGGCCCATTTCTATCTAGCCTCTTCTAGGCTAATTCTCACATATTAATTTAGCCCATTTCTAATCATCTGTGTAGTGCCCCTAGGTGCACTTACCGGGAAGATTCTAGCCTATGTCCATCCTCTGTCAGAGCTTCATAGCATGCGTCTGCCTGGGAGCTGAGAGCATGGCGTCTCTCTGAGGCGTCTGCTTCTGAGAGGAGAGCTATGGAGTCTCGAGCTCACTTCCTCTTCCTCCCAGCATTTTGTTCTGTTTACTCCACCTACCTATGTTCTAACCAATAAAATGGGCCAAGGCAGTTCCTTTATTAGCCAATGACCTTCCTCCATCATGCCACATGTAGTATGCATGAATAATAAGTATATGCGAAAGCTATACATGTGGATGTGATATATAATATGAGAGAGGATAGAGAGCAAGTAGATAGCCTTTTTCTGAATCTCTGCTCTGTTTGTTTCTAATGTATTTTATGTTTACGTCTATGGCGCTCATAGCTAATTATTGTAGCAAGTCTTGGAACTAAATAATTTATATCCTTTAACTTTTAAAACTTTCTTAAATTTACAAACAAAACCTGTAAAATTGTGTTGCTTCACCCAGGCATACTGTAAATTCTTGAGATTTAGAAAAGGGTTGTCAATTCTTCCAAATAAGGAAATTGCTTGAAATTTATAGACCTATTGAAGATGACAGATGTCTCATGAGGAAGATAAATTTATAAATTTCCCTTTTGGTAATATACTTGCCTATTTAAGAAATTTTCAATATGATGCTAATCGTCAGTACTTAGTGGGTACTCACAGACATGAGACACTCAGTTTAAGAACAGAAAAAAATTTTTTTGCTTATTAAAGAGACATGACTCTGAACTGTACCTCTTACCATATACAAATGTATACTCATAATATATCATAAAGCATATATAAAATATATGTATTATTAGCCAGGTATGGTGCATACCTTTAGTCCCTGCACAGGGGAGGCAATGACAAGTGGATCTCTGTGAACTTAAAGCCATCCTGATCTAGAAAGGGGGTTTCAGAAAAACCCTGTTCTGTACAATAAAGTAAATAAATACTATTTTAAAAAATAAAAAGTCATATTAAAGCCAACTATTGTAGAACTTTCAAAAATACATACTCACAAATATACATGTACAAGAACAGGTTGAGAGGAATTACAATATAAAAGAGTGAAAATGCCCATACCAGCTATAAGAGACTAACAAATTGAAAGGTTTGTGCTAGCAATGAGTTAAAATCTTTTGGAGTTTTTGTTCAATAAAGTCCCATATAGCCTCTGATATTATAGCTATTGTTGTTGTTCTTGGTTACCCTATACAACTTGATGATAAACTCTTTTTCCGAAGATCCCACAAATCTGAGTAATAAAACAAAAAGAAATCAAGCATGCATTGATATGGATAGAAAGTTACTATGCATGCTACCAAGTTAGAAAATGATCATCATCCTTATTCAGCAGTGAGCCATGTGAACTAAAGCAATGACTGCCCTGGGAAGACATGCCCAGTGGTGCAATAGGTACATAAGTGTCCTATAAGTAGCCAATCACTGTATGATAGGACTTACAACATACTCTGAAAAATGTAACCCATGCTTGGTACTGTTACTGGACTCAGGAACCCGTGGCTACATAGGTCATAAACCCTAGGGGAGAATATAATTCTATTAATTTGCTAAAGGGGCACAGTATTTAATGGAATTTTAATTATCATTATACATGTAGATTATTATGTATCTCACCCCTCTTTAGAGACACTTCTACTTTTAGTGCACAGAGTTTAACACAAAAACCCACAACTGGTCAAGGTGAAGAAAATAAGAGACAATGGAATTCTTACCCCTAAATAGGGTATCACATCTCCTCCTCCCAAAGCTTACTGATCACTATAGAAGTGGGGCTAAAAGATCTGAAGACTCTAAGAGCCTTTGGTGGTAGATGACTATAGTAAAGCAGTATTTTACCAACACAGCAGGGTATTTTACATTCTCAGTGGATTTGACAGAAGCCCGCACAAGAGCCTTACAAACTCAAAAGAGACAAGTTCCAGGGCATCATAGGGAAGTGGGCATAAAATTCCCTCCTTCCCTGAGGAATTATGTGAAGTAGATATTTCATGGAAAAGAAACACAGAGTTAGTTTCCTTTAAGGATGTGATGCCTGTAACTAGACTCCCACTCTGTAGGATGGCCACATACCCAAGAGTATATGAGCAAAACAAACTGTACTTGATGAATTTTAGATCACAAACACACAACATTGGAAAGGTGGGGAAGATAAGTGCATCTAGAAAGAAATGAGGAAGGGAGTGAATATGATCAAAATCATTGTACGAAATTATCAAAGAATTAAAAAGATCTTCAGAAATCATTGAGGACTTTTTGTAAAATCCACCCAGAGTAAATAAGGACATCTCTGACACAGAAAGCATAAAATTGGGAAGGACAAATGGTGATAAATTTCTGATAAAGTTGAAGGGGTGAGAAGAGGGCGTGGCTGGGTGTGAATACACATGTATGAAATTCTCAATGAATAAAAAATAACTAATGCTAAGTCTAAAGCTTGGTAGGTCTTGAACTCTTAAATGTCACTTTTATTAGCTGTGATATACAATTATAATTCCAGCCATTCTGAGACCACACTTGGAAAAACTTGAGTCATAACTAGACTACAGAAATATAGTTCATCAACAGCGTCATTGGCATAACAGAGATTAATCTAACTAAGAGAATGGCTCTGAAAAAGATTATATTGATGCTGTTATCATTTATCTGCAGTTTTAATTCATCTCTTGAAAAGCAATTCCTATCCAACTGTGTCCCCAGTATCTCCACTTGTACAGTGTTAAGGAGCAAATGTGAGTGGCTCGCAGGTCCTCTTCCTTTTGCACCTGGACACAGATGTAAGCTATTCACCATGCCTTCCCTTTACTAAGTATAGAATGGTCAATTGCACTGTACGAAACAGATGGTAGAATGAAGAGCCACGGGCTTTTAGAAAATTCATATTAATTTGGGGGATTTGTTAAAGTGGTTCTCTGAGCTGTTTGGTCTGTGGGGGGCCTGAGAGTATGCTCTTACTTCTTGTTGGTCTCGGACAATGTGAATGTGTTTGTCAATAAACATGTATGTCTCACCTTATGTCTATGTGCTGTCTTACTTTGCCTATGAGAGGACATAGAGAATACTCTGGCAGATAACCATATGCTGGTGACTAAGCTACTTATTAACCAGATTGAGTTTTTCCTCTAATTGAAAATGTGGCAAGTAGCATCATATCATATTACAAGGGAGAACAAACATACCTTCTGTTGTTTGGCAAATAAGATTTTCAAGGAATTGTTGTAGCAATTATCCAAGTTATATTAACACAGAAATCAAGACCAGAATCAGTATGCTGTTTTCACAAAAATGTAAATATTTGCTAGGAATTTGAATGGCAAGTGAGAAAGAAACTGATGCGGTAATTGAACACAATGGAATACACCTTACAAACAAAAATTGAAAACAAGCACAGCTACTCTATGACCTGCTTATGTTCATGCTGTGTAATATGCTCACCTTGAATGCTGAGAGGATCTAGGGATTGTTTCCAACTGAGATAATAAGAAAAAATATTTAAGTTAGCAGTTGTCATACACAAAACTTAACCATACATTATGATCAAATCTATTGAGAACATATTCTTACCCCTATTGGACTCGCACATACCCTGACCAAGTTGGGTACCTCACCCCACCTATGTGTACCTTGTTTTACCATGCCTGTGTTCAGAAACCATCACAAACTGCCAGCTTTTTACCTTCGCATCCACTTTGTGTCAAGGCTGTGACAGCTCATAAAATTTTACACTGCCAAAGAAATAACCTTTCTAACTACATTGATGCCACACCTATTCAGGGGATCTCATCACTGAGGACCCTCCTCTTACTTCACTTCATTTAAACCTCATCTGTGATGCTGTTGTAGCTCCATGTTTACCTAGCAGGAATAAGACTCTGGGTTTTATCCTGTTCTAAGAGGGAAATGAAAGGAAAAGCAATGAAATAAGAAATAAGCTGATGATATTGTTCTGAACAGTGTGTATAAGTCTGAATTTTCTTGAAAGGAAATTTTCCATTGCCAAATTTTTCCTCTTTATTCTCTCATTGTAAACCTAAATTAGTATATAATGGGAATAAAATTGACCAAAACTGTTAGTATTATAGCATGTATTAATATAATAAGCTTCCCTAACACCATTCTTTAAGATTAATCTAAAATATAAATGTCCTAAACAGAATTACTCATTTCTGGATGTTAGATTTCTCTCTAAATGTTTCTTGTCTTGTTAAATCGTTGTTTTATTTTCCGCTTAAATTATGTTTTTACTTTTTCTGTTAGCCATATATTGCAACTGTGTGAGCAAACCTTTCCAAAAACATTTCCCTTTGGATGATTCCTTACTCTGTCTCATGGTTGTTCCTCTGAACACTGCTTTCCTGATTACCACACTTCTTTCTTGTTGGTAGGGCTTGAAATTTATGTTCTGGATGTTTGATCTTCAACACTACAGCATTATAGGTGGGACAAATGATTGTGTCATGAGAGGTCTTCTCTTAGAAAGAGACAGACATCATTATCATAGAAGTGTGTTTGGTAGTTCAGGAGAAACTTCCTTATACAGGATGGATTCTTGAGTGAACTCTCTCTTTTTGTGTCTCATTGTATTTACACACACATGTGCACACACACACACATACACAAACAGAGAGAGGAGAGAGAGAGAGTTATGTTGACTGGCTTTTGCTTTTTCTTTTTCAAAATTTTTTGATTTAAAAGTTTTTTTTTTCATTTTACATACCAACTACAGGTCCCTCTCCCTTCTCTCCTACCCCTTCCCCTCACCCAACCCCAATCTACTCCTCAGGAAGGGTAAGGCCAACCTTGGGCAGTGAACAATGTTTGGCATACCAAGTTGAAGCAGGGCCAAACCTCACCCTCTGTATCTAGGCTGAGCAAGGTATCCCTCCATAGGGAATGGGCTCTTAAAAGCCAGTTCATGCACTGGAAATAAATCCTGGTCCCAGTACCATTTGGCCCCCAAACTGCCCAAGCCACAGAACTGTTACCCACAGTCAGAGAACCCAGAGAGCCTAGTTTTGTCCTATGGAGGTTCCCCAGGTATTAGTTCAGTCAGTGGCCTCCCACTAGTTCTGATCAGCTGTCTCTATGGGTTTCCACATCATGATCTTGACCCCTTTGCTCATATAATCCCTTCTTTCTCTATTCAACTGTACTCCAGGAATTCAGCTCTGTGTTTGGCTGTGGATCTCTGCATCTGCTTTCATCAGTTACTGGAAGAAGGTTCTATGATTACAATTAGTGTCTCTTTACTATCTATCAAGGGTTGGCATGTCAAGAGAGCCCTCACCGGGTGCTGTTTCATGCTTCTCCCAATGTCTATTCTCACTCCTCAACACTTTTCCACAATAGCTGAAAAAAATTATTTCTAAATAGTCATGTGATTGTACCCCTATCTTACCTAAAATATTCTAACTGTTTACAGTGTAAATTATACATCATAGAAAGTCTCACATGACCTATTTTTTTTGCCCTCTCCTTAATTCATTCTCAACTGCTCTTCCTCTTACTCTTATACACTCTATCTACAGTGACTTCCTCACATTCCTAGAACATGGTCACTCTATTCCTTCTGCCTGGGGCATTCTCCCAGTTATCTACAAGGTATCTTTCTTCAGGACTCTCAACTTTCTACCTTAATGACATTTTGCAGCTGACATTATTAATCCACTAAAACTCTCCCTCTTCCCCTTTTTACTCTTCCTTCATTTTTCTTCACTGCTTATGTAAGTACCTGCCACCCCACTGCTTTCATTTTCAATATCGGGGACATGTAGCAATTTCTCTAAGCAATAAACTCAGTACTAGTAGCAGAATACATTAAATGGAGTTTTTAAAGTAAAGGAATAGGTTTGCAACTTAAATCAATTGCCTTTCTTAAATCAAACAGCTTTACTCTTGAATAAATCCCACAACTTCTGAGGGTTTCTGCAAAGAGAAGAAAGAGTAATTTGAACAAACCAATGATTTACTGGAGAGTCTCTTATCTACAGGGAATTCAAAATTAATTGGGTAACATGGCAAATATTTAAATTTCAAGAACAATTAAAATGCATATGGGTCAGAAAGAAGAGGTAGCTATGTCATGAGGCAGTCGATGATGAATTGTCCTAATTGTTATATTAATGATATAATAGCATAAGTGCTATAATAGTTTGCATGGAAAAAACAGTCCTCTAATTTATAGTGCTAAAAGAAATTGTTACAGAGAAATTATAATGAGAAGAAAACTGGAAAAATATATATTTATATGGAACATACTTGACACAGCTTTTTCTAGATTACTTGACTAAAAAGACTGTTAAAAATAATGCAACCTTAAGATAAACCTCGTCACAATTTAAAATTCAAACAAAATTAATGCTTTACTTCTTTTCAGTCTTGTCTTTTCAGTTATGTAAATTTACTGAATACATATTTATACTATATGTAGAAATATATGTAATGTGTTTTTCTGTGTCTCCATGTTGCTATTTACCAGAGAATATACTTGACTCTGATACTCAGGATTCCCTTATAATCTAGAAAACTTGTTGGAAATCTGGGGAAGAAAGGGCTTCTTAGGCTTACACTTCAGCATTGCTCTTCATCTCTGAAGGATGTCAGAACAAGAATTCAAACAGGGCAGGATCTTGGAGGCAAGAGCTGATTCAGATACCATGGTGGGGGGGGTAGACTGGTGACTGGCTTGCTCCCCATGACTTGCTCAATCCACCTTCTTATAGAACCCAGGATCAACAGCCTTCTGATAGCCCTACCCAACATGGGCTGGGCCCTCCTCTATTTATCACTAAATGAGAAAATAACTTATAGGTGGTTTTCATCGAGGAATTTCCTCAGCTGAGGTTACTTCCTCTTTGATGACTCTAGCTTGTGTCAAGTTGTTATGCAAAACCAGCCAGTACAATACATATTGGTAATACATGCCTGAATTATTAATAGTGGAGTGAAAAGGCTTGTGTAATACTGAAATATACTATATAATTTCTGTAGATGCTTCTACTAGAAGGGGTGAACTATCAACTGTAACATGGAGGCATGGAGGGTCCTGTTTGTTGTTGGGGTTTTTGTCCCACCTGGTAGCTCACAACTGTTTAGCCCCAAAGAAAATCACACATAGGTCTCCATAAATTATAAGCTGATTGGCCCATTAGCTCTAGTAAGCACTGGCTTACTCTCACATCTTGATTAATCCATTTTCTGATCTGTGTTAGCCATGTGGCTCAGTACCTTTTTCAGTGGGGCAGATCACATCCTGCTTCTTTGGTGATCTGGGCAGGAGTGGGAGGAATCAACTTCCTCCTTCCCATAATTCTCCTGTTCTCATTTCATCATTTCTACTTCCTGTCTGGTTTTCCTGCCTATACTTTCTGCCTGGCCAATCAGCGTTTATTTAAAGCATAATTGCCAGAATAGAGACAATTCTCCTGCACCAATCTACTCCTTGACAAAGGGCTGTGTGAAGTGTATTTGTTCAAAAGAGTAGAGCATACAAAAGAGAAACAAGTCCTAAAGTATAGATACCTGACAGTGTCATGGCCAGGAAATTAAAGATGATGTCACTTAGAGTTAAGGAGAATTGACTTCTATTTTCCATGTTCTTCTTCTCCGACATCCATGATCATGATAACTTTGAGAAAAAAAAATTGGACAAGTTTAAATGGAGAGGCATTCTACCAATTAATGAAGAATATTTCAGGACTGTTAAAGTCATTCAAATCATGAAAATCTGATAAACTATAAATGCTGAAGGCCTATAATAACTGGAAATGTTGGATCATCTAGGATTATGAAAGTTTGAGCATAGGATTGCACAGTTCAGATCCACTTTATTTCCATCATGGAATGACAAAGACTTCATAAGACCCCTCTCTCTAAAAGGTTTTCATAGATATTCAACAGTTGCTACATGAGAGATTGCATTTCTTCTGGTGGACTAACCATCCATTTTTTCCTCCTTTGTATAATCCCTAACCCTTATGTCTGTAAGCAACCCCAGTTGAACTCAATTCAACAAACTGAGCTTGGGTTCAATAATTTCTTGATTCTGACTTTGGTTCCCTATCTGGCATGAGTATTATTGATGTTTCTTCAGAAGCTTATACAATAAAGGGTAATATATCCCAGACGTAATTTTGGAGATAAAAATGGATCTATTAGAAGTAATAAAACCCGAACCAAGTGTGGAACTCGGTGAACAATAAGATATGGTTTCCATTTCTCTGGTTGTGCTGTGGGTCTAGAATATGAGGTGCTAACCACAAGGAAACTGTCAGTCATATTGTCTTTGCAAGTTTTCAGTAAGCCTAAGACAAACTTAATAATTAAACCATCATGTTTATTTTAAAGAATATTTCACTATTGGTAAAGAACAGATGGAACCAAATCAATAATGAAATGTGGAATAGAATAGAATTTACGAAGTTAAACAAAAATTTGTGCTTTAAGTTTGAGAGCCCCAATACCCCCTTGGTAATAATTTTGAAATAAAATCAACCACTAGTATTTAAGGAGATTCTTTTTTTAATTTCATGTAAAATAATTACAAATTCTATAAAAATTTCAATATAAAAAGACTTCCCTTGGCAAGAAGGATAATTGAATTGGCAGTTTCTTTGTAATAATAAAAGCAACTAACAATACTGTTAATAGACATAAAATATGAACAGTGAACTACATTTTCAGTGATGCAAAGGGTGTTTCAGTTACCTTTCTTTTTATTGAGTCTTACATCAGGCATGAGACCAGTGTTGTAAGTAAAACCAACAAGATATTAGCCTTATGGATTGTATATATGGATGAAATAATTTTATAAAGCTTACTATATTCTGAATATTCTCTTAATTACTTTACAACTTTACATACATAGAGCCATTCAATTATTGTTCAGTTCCTTAAGGTTAGACTTATTTTTATCTTAGTTTAATAATTGAAGAAAATAAGTTATAATGAATTAAAATAATTTACATGGGGTCAGAAAACTTATTACCACCTAAGAGAACCTGGAACCAAGGTTCATGTTGTTAGCCACTATTCTGTAACTAAACTTGTGTGTTTAGTTTTTGTGTTGGAGTAACTACAACTATTGTTTCCTCATGTTGATGTGTGAGTTGGTATTTAATGGAGGATTCTGAAACTCCATAAGGCCAAGCATTTATTATTGTACTGATTCCAAAAGGATACATAAACAGAAGGATCCATGGTCACAACTCAAAAGTTTACACTGTATAAAGTTACATCTCATTTGGTACATCAACAGCATGAGTACAGATCAAGAAACTGAGTAGATAAAAATACTAGTAATTGTTGAAGCATTAAATCTCCAATAGGTAACCGCCATACTTTCTTGCTCCTCTTTGTGTTCATGGTAAACAATATCAGTTATTTGGGTAGAAAATAATTATTAAACAAAATCCAAACATAAGATTACACATCTTATTGATCAATGGCAAAAAATGCAATTTCATGTAACTCAGAAAAGAATGAATGGGAAGTCAAACATTAAATTATTTAACTAATGATAAGCTAAAATGTCTAAGAAATATGTTACAAATGTGCTTACAAATTCAACATTGTTCTTGAAAGAAAAAACATGTGACACAAGAATAATAATGCAATAGCAATATTTGTGTAGAAAGAGAATTTCTTAATTCAAAAGTTGTATGAGTTAGTACACAAAATTAATAGCATTACATTCATATTTAGAGGTATATAAATATAAAACAACAATTAAATAAAAAAGAACCCAGAATCCATGAAGTTGGGAGAGAGCAGCCAAGCAGGGATAATTGGGAGGTACTGGAAAGAGGAAAGCAAGGGGAAAATAATATAATTTTATTTTAATTTCAAAAGACAAAAATTAAAAATAAAATGAGATATGAATTACATAGTTTGCTTTTACATAAATACTATAATATTTATTGAATTAATGGACAATATAATGCAAAGTTTAAAGTATTATTTTTATCAAAAAAAATAAAAAGTATCTGATTATATGCCTCACACAAATAATGGAGAATAGATACTGTATAGAGTAATTTTTGTTTTCTTCTATTTACTATAACAACAAAAAAAATCCAACAACAAAATATGTTAAAAATCAAATAAAAAATAACCAGTAGTGAAAATATATTAAAAGTCAAAAGCAAAAATAAAAAAAAAATAATCACAGGAAATATATGAACTTGCTCAGGGCTGACTTTTCCATTCCAAAAAGTAGAAAATTCTCAAATGAAGGCAGAATGATCGGATGCTTAACAAAAAAAGGAATCTTACACTAGCTCAGAACTAAGAAAACTGATCTGTGTTTACTAAGGGGTAGACTTACAAAGTCAAGATGTTCCACTTGAATGATGGACAAAGATCAGATCCAAAGCAAATCGAACATCCCAAACGGGGCTGAGCTGAAGGCAGAGAGAGGAAAGGAAGGGGCAGGATGCGCTTCTGTATCCAGGCATAAATAGTCCATGAGGCCATGCCCCAGTACGCGGGTAGGTATTAGCTATAACCATAACCTTCCAGCAGCACTCAAACTTTACTTTTTAAAAATCCCATTATATTTCTTTTATTATAGAACACAATTTTTCCAATAGAAATGTGATTGTAATAAACTTTTCATAATTTAGTAACTGTAGATTACAATGATTATTATTTGATTATTATCACTGTTTATTACAATTGTATGAAATTTTTTAGTTATTTAAATGAAAGTAAGCTTATTACAATGCAATTTAATTTCAATATTCTAGGTAGAATTTTCTGTCCTGCCAGTCAGCTCCAAAGTAACCAGATAGAGACTTATTATTAATTACAAATGCTTCCCTGATAGCTTAGACTTATTACTAACTCGCTCTTAAATCTTAACCTATATTTTTTTGTCTATGAACTCCCTCTTGGCTCAGTACCTTTTTTCAGCATGGCAAATTCACCTTGCTTCTCCCAGCATTTCCTGTCACACTGCCATCTTCAACCCAGTGAGCTCTCTCCCGCCTAATCTCTTCCTGCTTAGCTATTAGCTATTTAGCTCTTTATTAAACCAATGAGAACACATCTTCACAGTCTACAAAATGTTGCTTCACAACACAATATAATGAACATTAAGCTTAGGATAAAAACATTTTTTGATTTTAAAAAATATTAGACATTCATGAAGAAATCGAGACAAACATTTGTCTTATATAATTTAAAACCTTGTTAAATTTAGGTCATCATAAAACTTATCAACTTAACATATTGTACTTTATAAGCAAGTAAGTTGTGGGAAGCAATTCTGCATGGCTTAACTACATTAGGGACTATTTGAATACAAAAACTTTGAACATGATAGCATGAATAGTGTGGTCAGCCTGTCAGATCACCTGATGTAAGATTCAAGGTGAATCATCTTAAACTATTTCTATTGAGCCCATGTATTGAGCTTTCACAGAGAAGTGAATGTATGTTTGTGTGGAAAGTACTCTCTGTAGCTAGGAGTGCAAAGTCTGTTTTTGAAGAACTGAAAACTGAGAAAATATAGTTAAAGAGGTATAACATTGACTTTTAACCATTCACTTTGGTGACCTGGTATTTTTTTCTTGTAGTTGAACAATAATAATTTAACCTTTAACTAAGTGATAGGAACTAGGCCCTATTCTTATGAATGAAACTCTAAAAATCACATTATTGTCCTATTTACTCAGTTAACAAAATGGTCATTACCATAAACTTATAATTTGGTATAATAGTGTACTGATTAGTATTAATGAACAATTTGACACAACCTAGCTGGGAGGAAATTCTTAGTGGCCGTCTATCTAGATCAGGTGGCCTGTGATCATGTCTGTCACTTTTTGACAGTAAATTGATATAAGAAGATTCAGTCCTATACAAGGAGTTCTGAAAATTTTTAAAAAGCAAAGCTAGATCAAACAAGCCAACCAGAAAATTCATTTTTGGTCACTTCGCTCTTGCTGTAGAAATGATGTGAGTAGCTACTTAATTTCCATTCCCGAATTCCTTGAAAGTATAGGATATATTTTGGATTTGTAAGATAAACAACCTGCTCTTGTATTATATAGCTTTTTGTCAGGATAGTTTATTGTCGTAACAGTAATGGAATACAGACAAATAATAAGTGTTAATATGTGTATACTTCTTTTATAGTTGAAAATAGTAGTTGAGAGTCACAGCTAATAAGTTATAGTGAGATAGTGAGAAATAACTAAATTATGGCTATAAAAGTTTTCACTATTATGTATATATACAGATTATTTATCTAGCTTTAAAAATACTAGAATTGTTGTTTTAGTCCTTAAAATGTATACAGTCATCTAAGACTTTGCAGAACAACACAAACTGGCTTAACAAAGTGTACCATTGCACATGGTCTCCTCATTTATTCAAAGTGGAACCAGCTTGAAGGAATTTAATGATTTCTTATGTTGAGGATTTAGGTGAAGGTGAATGGTAAAATAGATTAAAAATGGAGGTTATAACCATCCCCTTGTTTCAAAACAAGACAGGATGAAATTTAGGAACTATACAGCAATATCAAGATTCCCAAGGAAGTTGTCTACTAATCCATTTTTCAGCATAAAGGAGATCTGGAAAATATAGCTGTTTATTAGGATATTACAATTGAATAATTGATCATATTTTATGCTAAGAGTAGTATCATGAGTAATGCTAAGATGAAAAGGAACTGCCAAACATAAATGTCTTCATATTTTCCTAGAGGAAAACTTATTTTCAATAGATACTAAATATTTATAAACATTAAGCTGAATGCAATTTTAAACTGTGATAGTTTGCTATAGCACATTTTTACCCCTTGGGATTTTAAAACAGTAAGAGAGCTTGCATATTCTATGAGGATATTTTTGAAATCTCCAAAGGACCATATGTAGCATGATGCAGAGGTTGCCATGGAAACAAGAAATTAAAAACAACAAAACAATAAAAAGTTATCTCTTATGCATTCATAAGGCTTGCATAATTGCAAGCATATTTTATTTCCATATAGTTAGTAAATGCTCCATCGTTCCTTCTTAAAGTTGGCTCAGCTGTTTTAATCTTGTGTTATTTTTATCATTAATTGGATAAAACTAGGTCCTTGGCTAATTTTACTCTTTCTGGGTATTTGTTCTGTTGCTATATAATTGATAGAAAAAGTTACACATGAGAAAAATTTCCAGTTTATAGGCAAAGAACAATAAGCTATTCAAAAATTGAATATAACCAATTTATTTTCTTAAAAATTTGTTCTATAGATGAAATAAAAATCTTTTATAAATTTTCTCTCATATCAGAATTTTCCAAGTGAAGAGATGCATTAGAAATCATTGCAGCATCTGAGCAGGAGATATTTGTTTCTATGGAGAAGTGCTAACACAATTAAACATATCAATTTTATTAATAAAACAAAAAGGGCTCCCAATAAAGGCCCCAAATGTATTTTGTTTTACCTTGAATAGCAATACATACACAACAACTTTGCTAAAAGGAGAAACAGAAAGAAGAAATGGTGGAAATTCTGTAGAGGAATCTATGTCACTTATGTAAGTCCCTCCAGGGAAAGATGCTATAGCATTACATAAGTGTCTATTTGGATCCATCCTCCTTCAACAGATAGACCCACCAAATACTTGTATGGGACCGTGTTTAGAATGTATGAAATATGTCCCAAGTGAAGAGTTGAGTTTAAGTAGTTCTATGAAACCACGAAACCACGATCCTTAAAAGTCATTAGGTATTTCTTGGACCTTAATTATATCATTCCACTCATTTATTTTTTAAAACCACATACCAAGATTATACACACATACAAGTCATATCAACAATTTCATTAACAAACATTCATTTTTCTCAATTAGTTGCAATCAACTGCTTCTTTTTATTTATTTTTCTCTTATACAATACATTCGATGGCACCCTCCCTTCCCTCCACTTTTCCCGACTCCCTTCCACATCCCCCATAACTACTGTTCTTCCAATTCCCTTTAGAAAAGTGCAGGAACATGGCAACAGGACATGGCATAAAAAGATACAATGATACTAGGCACAAACTCTCATATTACCATTGGAGTGGGCAAACAAGTAGGAAGAAAGGGGTTCCACGACCAGGCGAATAGTTAGAGACACCCCCACTCCCATTATTAAAAGTCCTACAAAAACCTCAAGCTAAATAACAACAACAAATACGCAAAGAAAACCCATGTAGGCTCCATGATTACCACTTGTGACTCTGTGAATGCCTGTGGGCCCTGATAGTTGATTCTCTGAGCAGTGTTCTCCTGTAGTTCTCGACCGTTCTGGTTCCTACAATTGTTCCTTTCCATCTTTTTTTGGAGTTCTCAGTGTTCTGCCTAATATTTGGCTGTAGGTCTCTGCATCTGCTCCTATCAACTATCAGAGGAAGACTCCCTGATAATGACTGGGTTAGGTGACGATCTATAAACATATCAGAATATCATGAAGAATATCTGTCTATCTATCTGTCTGTCTGTCCGTCCGTCCGTCCGTCTGTCCGTCCATGTATGTATGTATGTATGTATGTATGTATGTATGTATGTATGTATCTATCTATCTATCTATCTATCTATCTATCTATCTATCTATCCACCTGTTTTGCTGTCATGTCGGTTCTACTCAAGTTTCTGGGACATCCGGCTTCTAGTTCCTGGCCATCCAGGAAGTTTAGAAGTTAGGCTCCCTCTCTTTGAATTAAACACAAGCTAAACCAGTCATCGGTTGGCCACTCCTACAATCAATGAGCCACCATTGCTCCAGCACATCTTGCAGATAGAATAGGTTGTAAATCAAGGGTTTTGTGCCCCAGTACCACCACTGGATGCCTTGGACATTTACAGAAATGTTCAGGCTCCATTATAGTCCATTAATAGGAGTTCTGCCTAGGGTCAGACTCATAGACTCTGGGTAGTTTCCACTGTACATTATGCCCCCAATTTCTCCTCTAACTCCAGTTATCTCTCACTTAGACTCCCTAGATCCTTCTCTCAGAAATTTGAATCCTCCTTTTTCCATCTGCACCTACTCCCAGTGTACCTGCAAAATCTATTCTATTTCCCTTTCCAGGGAAATTTATGCAGCACCTCCAGAGTCCTCATTGTTATTGAGCCTATCTAGGTCAATTGTATTGTGCCATGATTAGTCTTTATTTAACAGCTAATATCAGTTTATAAGTGAGTATGTATCATGTTTTTCTTTTTGGGTCTGGGTTGCCTGTCTCACAATCACTTATTTCTAGTTCCAATCATTTGACTATGAATCTCATAATGTCATATTTTATAACAACCAAATAATATTCCATGTAAATTTGTCATATTTTCTTTATCCATTCTTTGTTGAGAAACTTCTAGGCTCTTCCCAGGTTTTGTCTATTATGAAAAAAAATCTGCTGTAAATATACTTCAGCAAGTGTATTTGCGATTGGTTAAGGCATCCCTTGGATATATACCCAAGAATGATATAGCTGGGTCTTGAAGAATATAACTTCCCAGTGTCCATAGGAACTGACAATTGATTTACATAGTGGCTATATATGTTTGAAATCCAGCTAGCAATGGACGAGTTTAGGAATGTTCCCATTGCTCCATATAAATTACAACCAGTAGATTCATGAACCTGTTTGTTTACTGGTATCATACAGTTGTTATTGCTTGCATGGTTTTTTATTTGTTTGTTTAAATTTACCTAGCAATTAAGGACAGAAGTCATCACTGTATACCATCAACAGACATTTTTCTTTGTTTTCAAATCAAGACTCTACCTAGACATTATGCTACAAACTTTAGGTCGAAGGCATTAACAGAAAAAAGACATAAAGTCAATAGATTCATTTTATTTTCTTTTATCAATGTCAATGCATGAGGCTAGTCTTTTGCTAAATCCAAAACAACTTATAGGCAAATAGGCAAAATATATAGCAAGGATACGTACATCCTGGAGGAAGTTACAGTATTATGAAATAACAATATTGTTTTGTTATGAGGTATTTACTTAAGTGTTACTGAGTTTACCTAGTAAGAATCTGAATTCCAATTTCTATCAACATCAGAGAAATAAGGCCGTGACTGCATAACAATCATGGTGGTTGAAACAAAAGTTTATTTTCTTTACCTCAGAAAGAGTTAAGCAATAGACTATACAAGTTACTGAAAGGAGAAATGTGTATAAAAATTTATACATAGTATATCAAATTTGTCATACAAAAACCTCTATATTACTTTGGAAATAGAAGATCTTTAGCCTTGTGAAGAAACACTACAAACTTTTCATCCAAAAATCAATAAATTTGCATATATATTCACTCCCAAACAGAAAAATAGCCTTTTGAATTGATATTTGATTTTAACGAGGTATTGGGATTTCAAGTCAAATAGAAAAAGTGAATTGTGCTTCTTACAACATCATATAAAATTATACAATTAGATTAGTACAAATAGTACTTTTATAGAATATAAATTATAAAGTGCAAAAGAAAATTGACCCCACTGTAAGAAAAATGAGTGTACTCTTGAAAAAAAATAACTAAGGAAACACAAAGATCATTCAGAGCCTAGGCTGTGAATTGGAAACCTAAATTTGCCAAGTTGTTAATTATAGCCAGACACAGATTAGATGACATACTATGCAAAATACCAGAATATGTTGTATATAGAGAAATAAACTTTTGATCAAAAAGATAAGAAATATGAAGATCCTTAAATAGCCATTCAATCGAGGCAATGAAAAGTTGTGTTGGAGTACTTCCATTACCTGATTTCAAGATTCATTGAACTTCTACAACAATTAAGACAATGTGTTATCGATAGAAGTGTAGACAAACAGATCAATAGAACAAAATAAAGAGGTTTAAAAAAATGGAGCCACACTTACTTAGCCAATTGAATTTCAACAATGCTGCCAAGGTAATTCAAAAGAAAATTGAAGTCTTTAACAAATGTTTCTTGGAAAACTCCACATACAAAAACAAAACTGTGGACTCTTATCTTACACAATGCAGAAAAATGTGTTTAATATGGATAAGAGACTGAAATTAAAAAGCAGTCCATTCTTAGTGCCATTAATCTTTTGCCTTACAATAATAGCTCTTGAAATTGCTGTAGTCTTGAGTTAGCCTCCACAACTCTCTCCCTATTGTCCTCCAATGCCAAATCCCCAGATAGTTAACATTCATCTTTTTGTCCTTCCCCGGGCAACGGACACTACCGACGGCTCAGCTGCACTCAGCTCACTGCCCAATGGTTGGTTCCAGAAACACTTTTCTCTTGTCCCCTTGCCAAAATTGTTTATAACTTCCTTCTTCCTCTTATCTCACTCTGGTTCACTTACCCTGTCTTGCTTGCAGCCATTATGATACAATCTCTGAAAACAGGCTCCCAATCTCCTGTCTTCTCTAACATCTTCCCTGTCTCCCGGCCCAAAGCTAACTATGCTTCTGTGGGTTTTTGCTTTGTTTCGTTTTTGGTTTTTGGTGGAATCATCTCTCAAACATTTGGTATTTTACACATAGAGGTTACCAAACGCATGTGCATTTGACTGTCTCAGTTGCAGTCCCAAACTACACTATGCCTGATTCAATAGAAATTTAGAATTCAGCCTCAGTCAGTATACATTCAATAAAGACTATGAACTGAACTTCATGGTTAGAACCATATAGAAAAGATGTCTTAGTCATTTTCATATTGTATGGATATTAACTTCTTCATGTCTACACCTAAATTGTTCCTCACGGAATGAATATGTCTTATGCTGCCTTTGGGACCTAGTTTCTCACTTTTCTTACCAGTTCTGTTGGTTTGGATTTTTTTCTCACCCTGTATTATAAATCTGCTATGATTTTAAGAAAGCTGACACTTTTCTAAATTTTACTGGGCTTAATAAGGTTTCCCAACCAGAATTCTGAAAAATTATTGGGTCTCTTAGCCTATTCAGATGTGACATAAACAATAGCACTTGAGAAAAATTCATGATCAGTATTTTATGGAGTCTTGCTTTCCCTTGTCAGATCCTAAATTACCTATGTTTTAAGAGGCATATTATTAAAAAGTTAAAGATTTGAAGAAACAGTTTAGAGCAAAATACATGAAATTACATTGTTACCATTCTTCTCGTATTTAGGTAATGACTATCCAAATACAATTATTGGTTTTTTATCGCCTTGTTGTATGTTTCTGAAGACAGCATTTGCAAACTATCCCCAATACCTTCAGGTTTTTGCACAGAAATTGGTCACTGGTTGTTTCTTTAACATACGGATCCCTGTTGACCTGAAGTGAGGTTATCTGTCTGCTCTGCTCATTTGCAGTAGAATCCTGTAAGGACACACAAAATATGAAAGCTTTGCTATGTTTTTAAATTCAGAACTTCTTTGTAAGGGAGAAAAAAATCTTAAAGAAGTTCTGAAGCTTACGTTATCTCCTTCTGGTTGCAATATATGCATGGGGAAATATCTCAAACCTTGAACTCAATAACAGTTCCCTTCATGAAAATTTCCCAAACTGCTCTATCTACCGAATAATGAAAAATGACCCTCTATAGCCTCAAAACATTTACAGGACTTATTTCTACTTTGTTGAAAGAGAAATTATAACTAATATTCTATTATCTATTTTAATTTTTCCCAGAAGTTATGCATACATTGTTACTTGAAATGTACTTTTATGATGCAGTCGTATTCAGTGATTTTCCCCTTTGGTATATATATATTTAGTAGCTGTCAGGAGGCATCTATATAATCAGAAGTCTGCAATTTAACTGACACCAGCTTGTAAAGGAAACAAGGCAAGGCTAATTGATACACAGAAAAGCACTCAACACGAATAACTCTTTAACCACAGCAGAAGGTTTTGTACCAATTTGACGAAAGCTAAGGATATTGGCTTCAAAGGATGGATGGTTTTGTTGAGGCTTTTGTGCCGACGCTTCTCTAACTGGGGTCCCCCTGGGGTGGTAATGGATGGCTGCAATTGTGTTACAATCAGTTTTTTTTTTTTAGATGCAAGAGGCAAGATTTGTTATCACGTCTGCTATGGAACTATTTCCTTCTGAGACATTGTGAATGACCTAAAACAAAAACAAAAATATTTTATTTTTGTTGTTTGTGTGTTTTTTAATTTTTTGTAAAGTCCTTTTCTGTTCCAAATTTTTTATTTTATAGATTTCCCTTAAACTTTCCATTAACTTACATTATAATGTGATTAATTATTGCATTTTTATGCCTGTATATTATCATACCTTATTCTTATATATTCGTCCCATTATTTTCTTCTGTCTTCCCTCTACTCTCTATCTGTCCCTCCTCTCTTCCTGTTCCTTCAGGTCATTCACCTCCCCCTGTTTTCAGGTTTCAGAAGCCTTATTGACTATGCTTTTCTATCAGGAATGCCTCTAGTGAACATCCAAGTACATCCTTATACTTTTGACCTCCACTCTCCTCTGGTAATCCCTTCCTTTCCTTATTGTAAAGGCTATAGACAGGTACTCAAACCATGTACAGGTCAATAGGTAGTTTTTTTCCCTATTGGGGCAGGGCTGACAAACAAGGATCTTATAGAGAAATTTGTTAGGTGTTTCATTCTTCTTCTGGGACTACTTGTCCTGCTTTCTTCACTGGTTGTACGGGTTCCCCTGAGGGACTATGTTACCAGGACCAACAGTGCTCACAGAACTGGGAACGCACACTTCATGTGTTTATGCATATTTGGTTTTTGTCCAACAGCTTGCAAATGACAAAGTATAACTTGCAGGAGTCATTCTCTTCTTCCAGCATGTGGGTCCCAGTAACTAAACTCAAGTCCTCAGGGTTGGCTGCAAGAGCCTTTAGAACTATGACATCTCATCAACCCAAATCTATCAGCATTGGTAGAAAATATATTCAGTCATTATAAAATATACTTCTGAATTTAAAGTTTAATGTGGAGATTCACAAGTTTATGCTAATGAAGTCAACATTATCTGCAAACTATTACCTTAAACCTTTGAAAATAATTAACTAAACTGAGTTCAAAGGAATCAAGGGTCCAGCTTAGTAATCAATTATGTGAACAGACTCAGGCTTTACATTTATAATTTCTTGTTTGTATATCCTTCTAAATGTTATACTGAATACTGTCTCCCTATACTTGGGAGCTCTAGCAAAATACCATGGTCTGGGCATTATAAAAATATGACTTTATAAACTATATGACTTTATTTCTCAGTATGCAATAGGCTAAAAAAATACAAGACACTGGAGAATCCTTTGTCTTATGAAGGTTCCATTACTGGCTCAAATAATAATGGCCAAGATCAAAAACACTGATGACAACTTATGCTGGAGAGGTTGTGGGGTAAAGGGAACACTTCTGCATTGCTGGTGGGAATGCAAACTGGTACAGCACCTTTGGATATCAGTGTAGCAATTTCTCATAAAATTGGGAAACAACCTTCCTCTAGACCTAGTAATACCACTTTTGGGTATATATCCAAAGGATGCTCAATTGCGCCACAAGGACATGTGCTTGACAATACGGAGAACATGGATCTTGAGAGAAACACTCTGCTCTTGGTTTTCATATTCTGAAGATTGGATGCCTTTGAAGACATCCAGCTAGGGAGAGTCATGTGACTTCTTAATGAAATTTATAGCATTAGAGCACACTTATCCATCTTATCGCCAGATTATGTGATACAGGTAGAATGATAATGTCACCATTCCAAAGTTTCTGAGGACACATGGACAAAAATAACAGGAAATCCAATTAGGCATATCCCATTCACTAACTGAAGTAAGAATTTGCAAAACCAAAGCCAATTTGATCTTGCAAGACAGATCTTGTGGTTTTCAGTTTTCTCTTCTATAACCCATGAGAGCAGTTGAAAATGCTCCGACAATACCTGTTTATCCCTGCTTCGAATGATACTACTAATGATGCAGATTTTACAACCACAATTTTAGTCCTTATCGCCAGACTATTTTACATATAGTCATTCAATTTCCATCAAAATTCTAACACCATTCTTTACAGACTTTGAAAGAACAATATTCTACTTCTTATGGTTAAAAATAATCAAAGGGTTGCTAAAACAATCCTGTACAATGAAAGAATTTCCATAAGTATCAAAAATCCTGATTTCAAACTGTACTTCAGTGCAATAGTAATAAAAATTGCATAGTATTAGCATTAAAATAGACAGGTTAACCAATGGATTCAAGCTGAAGATAACAAAGGTAAATGAATACACACATGAACTACTTGATTTTTGGAAAAGAAGCCAAAATTATACAATTGAAAAAGAGAAGTAATCTTAAAAAAAAGGTACTGTTCTAATCAGATATCTTCAAGTAGAAGAAATCAAATAGATCCATATCAATCACCCTGTACAAAACTAAGGTCCAAGTGGATCAAAGACCTCAACATAAAACCAGATACACTGCATCTGATAGAAGACAAAGTGGTGAATTTCCTTGAATGCATTGGCACAGAAGACAACTTCCTGAACACAACATCAATAGCATAGACACTAAGAATGACTATTAATAAATGGAACTTCCTGAAGCTGAATAGCCTCTGTAAGGCAAAGGACACCAACAATAAAACAAATTAGCAGGCTACATAATGGGAAAAAATATTCACCAACTCCACATCTGACAGAGGGTGATTTCCAAAATATATGAAGACTGAAGAAGCTAGACATAAATAAACCAAATAATTCATTTAAAAATGGGGCATAGATCTAAACATAGAATTCTCAACAGAGGAATCTCAAATGGACAATAATCACATAAGGAAATATTCAACATATTAGTCATCAGGATAATGCAAATCAAAAGGATTGAGATTCGATGTTAGAGAAGAAGGGTTAAGATCAAAAATACAAGTAACAGCTTATACTGGAAAGGATAAGGAAAAAGAACACTCCTCCATTGCTGGTGGGAGTACAAACTTGTACAGCCACTTTGAAAATCAATATGGAGGTTTCTTAGAATTTTGGGAATAGATCTACTTCAAGACCCAGCTATACCACTCCAGGGCATATATCCAAAGGATACTCCACCATACTAAAAAGACATTTGCTCATCTATATTCATAAAGGCATTTGTAATAGCCAGAAATTGGAAACAATATAGATACCTCTTAGATAAAGAATGAATAAAGAAACTATAGAAAATTTGCACAATGGAGTATTACTCACATATTACAAACAATGACAACATGAAATTTGCACAGTGGAGTTACTCACCTATTACAAACAATGACAACATGAAATTTGCTGGCAAATAGATGGAGTTAGGAAAGTTCATCCTGAGTGAAATAAACTCAGAAAGACAAACATTATAGGTACCCACTTATAAGTGGATATTACCTGCACAGTAAAGGATACTATGGTACAGACTCAGAGAAACTGAGTAATAATGAGGGTTTAAGGGAGGGGGATACATGAATCTCACTGTGAATAGGGAAAATAATAGACAGCATAGTTGCGTGAAGAAGTACATATGTGTGGGAATGGGGATGGGAACAGGAGGTCAGATGAAAGGAGGATGGAGGGAGAAACTGGAGTAAGGGGGCACCTCTGGGGTGAGGTAGAAACCTAGAACAATGGAGTACCAGGAATCTATGGGGGTGATCTTAGTTAAGGTTCCTAGAATTAGGATATGACAAAATGCACGATTTTGAAACAGGAAAAGCAAGATACAAGAAAAAAGACTGTCAAATCTTGCCAAGACAGGGTTAGATGGTTTTGAAAAATTTCCTGCTTCTGAAAATGGTCTGTCAGTTACTCTAGGCCTTAGCCAAAGTTGGTTGCTCCACCATTGAAAATAAGACTTTGGGTGATTGCCCAGGTATCCAGTTGTCTCTGTCATTTGTTGCAAATTTTGAAGCTGTTTGATTATACTTCCTGCTTACTCAAGTAATATTATTTCACTCCTCAGATTGTCAATGGGGTTGAAGACTAGATAGCTGTATTTACTTTCCTCTCATGACTTAGCCAAGTTATTTATAATAAAAGACTTAAACTCATTAGAATAGAATAATTATTGAAACATTTATCACATCTTTCTTGCATGATATATTTGTTCTTATTTTATACAATTTTGTTTTAAGCTTAGAACTCTCTTATTTAAACAAAAGGAGGAGGTGCTGTAGGAATTCCTACTGCCTGTAGTCTTTAAGTTACCTGCCCACTTGGGCTTGGCCTCTTATAGCATTTATACTGAGATAAAGTGTGGCCGGTCTCTTTTCCAGTTGCGGAATTTGGTTTCTGTTCTCCGTTCTAGCAGAGGACTGTGATCTGTGAGTCTACCCCTAAATGAATAACCCTCTATTATTCTCAATTTTGAGCTAGTGTGAGATTTCCTTTAAGTGTCCTTCTTCATATGCCATCTCCTATATCCAGGCAAAATTCCCAGTGACAGGATTAGGACACCAACCCAGCCACAAAAACCTTTATCTACAACTTGTTGTGCCTACAGGTGTGCTGGAACAAAGGTGACACAGAAATCATATACATAGTGGCCTACCAAATGACTGGTTCAGCTTGATACCTATACCATGAGAGGGTGCTCACACCTGTGCTGAGGGCCAGACCTAGTATACAGCTTAACATGCCTGGCAATTTAAAAAAGATCAAAATATTGATGCCTAATGGTATTCTGCTATTCTCATAGATTGCTGCCTATCCCAGCTGTCATCAAAGAGGCTTTACCCAGCATATGCATAGCCTGAACTGATAATCTCCTGTGACCAGACAAGACTTTAAGTGGAGGGAGCGGGAAATCAGCCCAGTCACATACCTTTGACCTATAATATGTCCTGTCTATGGGATATGCTGGGATAAGTGTGGTGTAGAGTTTGTGGGACTCCTAACAGTGAGAGCAGGTGATGTCTCTGCACTAATCATGGAAACAAACTGTATTTGCCCCAAGTTGGGCCCTTCTTGATCTTATTTTGTATGATAGTTGCTTATCACCATTTTACATAAGACTTGCTATGACCCCTCACAGGCACCCTTTCGTTAATTAAGTGACTAAAAATCCCAACATGGACATTGTTTTGTTGTTATCTAAAATAGAAACATGAGGTTTTCCATACACCAAAGCCTTTCTTAGTAAGTACGAGAACATAAAATCTCATTTCTATATTCTGACACATATTTCTAACATGGGTTTTATGCTAGAAACTCAAGGACTTTATTTCCATACTCTAATTTCCAATGATTTTTTTTTTAAAGCATCATTTACTCACTCCCATTGTGGGTCTTTCCTATCACAAAGTGAAAATTAAAGTTCTGCCTGTAGGGTGCCATTTACACATAGTCAGAATACAAAGAAGGGAAATGGAGAACTATTACAAAGCTGAAAACAGGAAATAATGTCTTCGTTGTAATGGGTTTTTGATTGCCATTTGCAATATTCTTGCTTTACATTTTCCTTCTAATGTAAGTGCTACTTCCTCAATGGGACACACACATAACTGTGAGCAATAACAGTAATGTTATATCCAATAATTGCCTGACACAAGCTCCCTGACTCTCTGAATTGAATTTCAGTTTCTAATATGACTAATGTATGCTAATATGATTTAAATTGCAGAGAACTGAAAAATACTTGATTTTATAACACTGGAAAAACCATTGGTCTTAATTTCACAGAATGAATTATTCTTGTACTAAAAAAAGAATCCTATACCTTTAGTCTTTCTATGCAGAATAGGTTTTGTTTAAGAGTTAACTATTTAATCATAGGATTTTAAGTTGCTATTTAAAAAATATTTGCTGTATCTATAAAATATAATTGCTTGAATTTGCCTGGCTTATAATTTTAAGTGAGGAGTTGGAAACTTAATTCTATTTAGAAAAGCAGCTGCCTTATTTCATTGTACCCATGGCTGATATTTTCCATGGTTACATATTAGCTTTCAAAAAATCAATTCTTATTAAATATTTATTTAAAAGTAACCCTGTTTATACTTTAAAAAGAAGCCTCCTGAGCCACATCAGTAGGGAAAAGACCTTGTTCTTCAGAAGTGGTCAAATCAGCTTTAGATTCCGTTGAGAGCACAACCTATGATCTAAAAATCAGGCTCACAGAAGTTTAGCTAAGGGATGGATACATCTTTTGAATTCCTACCTATTACCAAGTGCCCTTGCTCACCTTGTGGATAGACTAAGAAAGCTGGCCACCAACCTTCCTAACATAACCTTAGAATACTTGAATTTCTTTACTAAGTTTCCTACTAGTCAATAAAAGAATCTCATTTGATGTTTCCTGTTTGGGGCCTCTTATGTTGCTCATTGTTAGCACAATAAGAGCCCTTTCTTCATATACCAGAAAATACTCAGCCTAGGAACTCCTGTGGAAGGCTGCTTTTATAATGCTTGAAAAAACTTTAGATAGATTCAGGAATTTTAACATCAAATCATAATTTACAAAGTCAAGCTAGGTTTTCTGGTGTATATTATTGTTCTCTGAATCAACACTTGACTTTCCCTGTTAATATCAGCTCAGTTTTTTTTTTTTTGGATGACCTTTCTTTGCATTATGTTTTGAGTAGGATGGACTCTTAAAGAGCCTGAAGGTTTCTCAATATGATCCAGCCGATCAGTATAGCTTGTTCCCACTCACCTACCATAACACCATGGCTTTAAATCACTGACAGAAATGTGACATGATTCACTTCAGGTCAATGACGTGCAAAGATACTTTTCTGATCTCCTCTAATAAGGAAAAAATACGTGTTCTTCTTTTTTAAATGTGTTAGATGAGATGAACTGACAGAATCTCTCTCCTCTTGGAGAGGAATAGCCACTACGCAAATGACAGCTGTAAAGGAGGGGGTCAATCCTGAAGGACAGAATTCTTTGATAGAGCTGTAGTTTGAGTTTGACCCAGCACTGTACTGTTGTGTTTTATTAGTATACACATAGACTGATTTTTATATAAATCATCTATTTATAGTTTTATGTGTCCACATCAATTGAGTTTTACATAAAAACAAAAAAATGATTGCTCATGACATATTAGTCAAATGTTTCCAAGTTTCCAGAAATATGGCATTAATAACAAGAACTCCTTTCCACTTGAGGAAAATAAATACATTTTTAAAATGTCTTATTTCTTAAAAATTACTCTCTAAATGCTATTAGTACTCTAATTTTCTTTCACTAGAGACATTTGTTCTCTAGCTTCACAATCCTCAAAACAATTAATAATTATAAATGCATTATTTAAAGGAAAAACTTTATCCCTCTAAACAAACCCATCTTAAATAACTGGATGTGCTGAAGACTTTTATATGATTAGATGCAAATAAAGGAGCAATTAAGTCATCATTCATTAGTACTAATGAGAATGTTACTCAGGACTGTTGGCAAGTGAAATAAAAAAAAAAACCAAGTAACATATCTGTGAGAAAGTGTGACTACGTGGTTAAATTCATATTCTACAGTGTTATTGCAGACTTTGATGTGGGACCAGTGGATGACAGCTTCTAAGCATTGTCTGTGACCACAGTCACTCCATCAAAACCACTTTACATACTTCTTCGTTTGTAATGGAAAAGAACTGTTTAGAGTTAGGCCTTTATTTTTCCAAGATGACACATTCTTCATTACAAGATCGATACTATCTTCTTATTTCCATTAAGATAATGCTGCATAAAAACAGGACTGTTTAATTTGATGATGCGCTTTCAAAGAGCATTCATATGACTGCCTTTATTTTATATAGCACTAATGTATTACTTATTCATATTTATATAGTAGACAGCTCTTTTGCTGCAGACAGTGCTTTTGTCTTGGAAAATGTAATTTAATGTCACATAGCTCTGCTAACAATTTATTCATTATTTTATATTACAAGGTATTCCAAAAAGGTTTTGATGTGTTAGACTAGAATGTACCAATTATTACACTTAAATATTTTTGTGACATTTTCGAGATGACTATGTTCATAAACCTTCGAAAATGAGGGATCTGAAAATATTTTAAGGTCTGATTTACAATTTTCAAAAGTGGGAGTGTCATGGTAAACATCTGTGTTGCAAATAGAGTAAGGTGATTTCCTTTCTTTTGTTTGTTTGTTTGTTTGTTTTGAAACAGGGTTTCTTTATGTCACAGCCCTAGTTATTTTGAAACTGGCTGTTGTAGACCAGCTGGCCTCGAACTCACAGAGATCTGCCTGCCTCTGGCTCCAGAGTGATCAGATTAAAGGCGTGTGCCACTGCTGCCCAGTGAGCAATGAGATTTCTAACCCGACTCTAACACCAATTATATTAAGTCAATTTCAGGAGAGTAGTCCATGCAATTTTCCATCTTTCTAGACATCTCATCTTTGTCTTATAAATTAAATCACCTACAAGAACCACTTTCTAGTTGGATAATATCAGCATGCTGTTCTTGTTCTCAACGTCATTCTTTTAGTATGTGTGAATGGAAGTCAGCAAAACCCTCAAAATGGTTCTTGACTGTCATACTTGAGAATCACAGTAAGATTTGTTGGATAATATCTGTGTTCAGGTTTTTGTGAAATTTAATAGCTGGAAGTCCATCACATCTTTCTAGATTGACCTACCCTATACATCTGTAGCTCTGTTTTAAAATCAAATTGAAAACATATTGCATCCTGTGCTGCTCAAGTAATGATCAATTCTCAGAGCTTAAAGAACTCGAAAAACCAGCCCTGCATCTCTGGGATGAAGCCAAGGGAGGGAGGGAGAAGTGGGGGGAGGGAGAGGGAAATGGGAGGCTGGGAGGAGGCGGAAATTTTTTTTCAATAAAAAAAATAAATAAATAAAAATAAAAAAAACTCGAAAAACAGAATAGTACCTTCAGGCACATTTCATATAATTGTGATATCCCAGCTGTAAATAATCTTTGTCCTTTCCCTGATTTGAAAAGGCACCCATGAGCTTCTTTATTGAGCTTTCTGGAATCATAGATCACTTTGCTTTGCATTTATGTTCTTTTTAAATCAAGAGTGTTTGCACATTCTCATATCAAGTTCCTGCACACCCTAACATCCTCCATTTCCACGGTATCCCAGAAGTGCTGCACACCAGTGTTAGCTCACAGTCTCTTCTAGCCCTCACAGTGTTTACTGTGGAATATTGAATCTGACATTTGTATTTTCTCATGAATTTCATCAGGTGAAATGCCTATTTTAAAACTGATGCTTATTTGACATTTTGTTGACCTCTACACAGGACCATGTTTTCTATCTGTGGTAAAATTGTCCTCCCTCTTTTTGAAATGTCGGCATAATAATCCCCTTTGAAATACCTGGGTGAAAATCTGAGAGACTCATGGTGATCAAAAATACAGCTGAAAATAAATTTCACCATTTTCATAGCCAAGTTAATATAAGCATGTTACTAATATGTATAGTAGTCACTCATTTTACATAATTTAAATAATGCACAAAAATATGGCAGCTTATATAAATATCTAAAAAATGTCTCTTTTTAAATTTTCATTTTGTTAACCTACACTACAATCTACCAGTAAATAACAGACTAATTTTTAGTAGTTCAAACCTACTTGAATTTTAACTTTTAGATCATTTGCTATTTATAGTTTCCAAAAGTGTTTTCTTTTTTATAATTGAAAATTATAACAGCTTTGTGAGATGAATTTATATTGAGAATGTTAATTTCAAATTGGATATCATAATTTTGTTAAATATTAGAATACGCTATACTGTCTGGTCAATGATCTTCAAGGATATGCCTGTCTCCACCCTTCACCTCCAGTGCTTGCAGTCAGAGTCACTTTCCCCGTACCTACTTTTTATTTTTATTTCAGCTAAGATGATATTTATGCAAGGCATACAAAATCTTGCTAGGACAGAATAACACTTTTAGGGCATTTTGCTCTTTTTTTTAAAAAAAATATTTCAGTCTTAAGGGATTTTATTTTATTATTATTGTTGTTCATTTTTATTTTGGTTTCTGTGTTTTGAGAGAATCTCTCAGTGTGCAGCCCTAACTGTCCTGGAACTTCCTCTGCAGACCAGAATGGACAGAAAATCATAGAGATCCACTTGCTTCTGCCTCTCAAATGCTGGTATTAAAAGTATATGCCACCATCATCAGCGAAATTTTTGTTTTGATTTCTGCATATTTGTAGATATTGAAGAGTTACTATGTGATAGTCTGAGTCATCTATATAATATGTAGTGAATTAATTATGATATTTAGCACATCAATTTTATTAAAGTCAAATTATGGTGAGTAATAGATCTAAATTATTAAAGTTTTATCATTTATTTCTAGTGAAGAAATTCAAAAAATCTCTAGCAATATACACAGAATATTGTTGCTTCAATTTACCCTTCTGTGTCACATAATGGCAGAACATTTTTCCTTTCAAAATACAGCTTTCAAGTCATTATCAGTAAATACTGTTTTATCTTTCAACATTGTGGTTTGGGACATTTTCTTCTTGTCCAAATTCAGTACATGTGCTATTGGAAGAAGCACAGATAATAACCTCGGATATAATTTTTAGTAAGATAAATTTTCTTTGCAATTTCCCATAAATAGGATATACTGATTTATTATGTTGTGGTAAATTATAGCACTCACCTATTTTACCCAGACAAGAAACAGTTTGGTATTACTTTTTCAGTATTGTAAAGGTATATATGATACACCGAAAAATTATAGGAACTAAAATGCCGGGCATGGAGAGGTATGCCTATAATCCCAGTCCTTGAATGGTAGATGCACGAAGATGCAGTCTAAAGATAAGCGTCAGTTCCATTGGCATTCACAACAGCCTATGGCATGTAAGATGCTGCCTCAAAAATTATGTACTTTTGTGTCTTCTTAAGAAAGGTTTAGAAAGCTACTGTTGGGGAAATGTCTCTCTATATAAATTGATTTTATGATAGAAATATTTTATTAGTTATTTCTCAAAATATTTTGGCAATTTCTATAACCAATCTGGCTGAATATAGCTCATTATGGCTATATGAGGATTAACTTTTGCTGCACGATCCGTGTTTGGGATATTGAATAAAATACCATGTCTAAAAGCATGAAGATGCTATGATGTGGTTCAGTGGACATTTTACGCAATTGTATTGCACACAGCATTACTCCAGAGTACTTTCTACATTCTTGATTAATTCTGCTTCTTCCCACATGCCAGTCATTAGAAGGTCCTACTGGTGATACATTCCTACTGTTTAGGGTATCTCAGCCTTTTGTATCAATGGTATTTCCAGTCAGAAAAATATTATGATTGAAAACAGCCTTATAAGAGTTTACTTCCTTGCTAGTTGCTTCTCATCCAGTGTCTACGAAGAAATACTAATGTTAGGTTTGCAAAGTTTTCAATAATTCTTGTCGTGCTAAACTCAAATCCAAAAGATGAAAATTACATGATTTGTTCCTTGCATAACCTAGAAAATCTCATCTTGTATATTTTCTGTTCAACAGTTAAAAGTCCATCACCTTTTCATGCCAGCTTCCTAATCTTTTATATCTTTCTTTAGAGTCTTTGTTGCAGATAATTTCCTGTCCCTAGAATGCTGTCTCTCTTTAACTTGGTCTCCAAGGTATGTTGTACATTCAGACTTCAACTTCAGTGTTTCCTTCTGAATAGAACAATAGCAATGGGTTTTTGATCCTACTGCACGTACTGGCTTTGTGGGAGCCTAGGCTGTTTGGATGTTCACCTTATTAGACCTGGATGGAGGTGGGTGGTCCTTGGACTTCCCACAGGGCAGGGAACCCTGATTGCTCTTTGGGCTGACGAGGGAGGGGGACTTGATTAGGGGAGGGAAATGGGAGGCGGTGGCGGGGAAGAGACAGAAATCTTTAATAAATAAATAAAAAAAAAGAAAAGAAAAAAGTAAGGCAAATAAACCCTGCCTGCTTGTGAATCTCAGGTCTACCAAATCATTCCATACCATATCATTTACCTGGGTGTCTTTGCATTGCATGTATTACCCTCTTATTTATTTTTATTATTTATTTTCTCTATCCTCCAACCATAACTGGTCTGTCTTCTGCATCAGTTTAGTTTCAGCACCCAAAAGTCATGAGTAAATTTGGAAATGAACGGGACAGGGAAACAATGTAAAACTCTTGCATTTTTTTATCAATGTTGCTATTTTTAAGAACACTTTGTGTAGTGGAGATCAAATATAACATGAGAGCAGAAATATTAGTGTGAATTCCTGGGAATAGTTAAAAAAAAGTACGCCAAGATAAAATAGCATATAGTATAAGAAAGATTCTCACTAAGACCATGATTTTCAGAATGTTAATAATATATTTTACTTGCCTGAACATATTAGCTAAGAGTCGCCCACTCAATCTCAAAGGATTTTTTTTCAGAAGTGGAGGACCTGTAAAAACAATTTGGAACTACTGCTGTTACTTATTACTTTTCACCATAAAGTTTCTTTTAAGCTGTCTCACAGAGCCTAATGCAGATTTTCAAACACAAAAAGATGTCTCAAAACATCAGCTTTTTATCTGTAATAGCCACAAAGTGATTTAATTTTACTTTCAAAGTCACAGGGGCACTTCTAAGCTTAATAATAGTATTTAGGTTACAAAGGCATGGGCTCTTAAAAAGCGGACTCTAAAATGCTCTGCAGAAGTCCTCTGTCCTTTAGCATTTCATGGATGACAGGAATGAGTCTCAGCAGCGACAGGCCACATTATTAATCTACATCAATATGGCCATCTTGTCAATGTAGGTAACAGAGCTGAGATACAGGACATTGTCCAAATGAGTGTGCTGTTTTAAATATTTTTTAGGCTATTCTCCTTCAACCAGGAAATTTCTGATTGATTTGAGGTATTCAGTTATGATAAAGTAAAAATCTAGGCAATTTATATGTTAAAACATCAGCTCATGGCACAGAAGGAAGGGAAATCAGCCCATGCAGTCAACTCCTGTTCAGAGCTTCATTTGTTCCCAAGAAGACCGAAAAGAAATAGAGGATAATTCCATGTTAAAGAAACATCTGAAGAGTACACACCTCTGAGATTTCATCTTACACCTGTAAGAATGGCCAAGATCAAAAACACTGATGACAACTTATGCTAGAGAGGTTGTGGGGTAAAGGGAACATTCCTGCATTGTTGGTGGGAATGCAAGCTGGTACAGCCCCTTTGGATGTCAGTATGGGAATTTCTCAGAAAATCAAGAAACAAACTTCTTCAAACCCAGTAATACCACTTTTGGGTGTATATCCAAATGATGCTCAATCAACTATGTTCATAGCAGCATTGTTTGTTATAGCCAGAATCTGGAAGCAACATAAATGCCCCTCAAGTGAAGAATGGATAAGGAGAATGTGGAGTACTACACAGCAGAAAAACATAATAACATCTTGAATTTTGCCGGCAAACAGATGGAGACAGAAAACATTATCTTGAGTGAGGTAACCCAGACCCAGAAAGATAATTATCACATTTACTCACTCATAAGTGGCTTTTGAACATAAAGCAAATAAAACCAGCCCAAAAATCACAATCTCAGAGAACCTAGACAACAATGAGGACACTAAGAGAGACTTACATAGATCTAATCTACATGGGAAGTAGAAAAGGACAAATCTCCTGAGTAAATTGGGAACATAGGGACCTTGGGTGAGGTTTGAATGGGAAAGGGGCGGAAGTGAGGAGGGCAGAGAAAAATGTGTAGCTCAATAAAAATCAATTAAACAAGAGAATCCACAATAATAACCAAAAAAGTTTTTTCCAATTGGAATTGGTAAATTATATTTTGTAAAGGAAAGCATAATTGTTGGCAAAACTCAAGTTATGCCTTGTGTAACTTCACACAAGTTACAGGATGATGCCACTGCTCTGAGAGAGCAGGGGTCTATGAACAAAGAGGGGATCTGTCTGCTAATGGCTGGTTATCAGTGACTTGGGGCTCTGTTAAAAGCCTTCTGTAAGTTTCAGGTGTTTGGAATGTTCTTAATGCCTCTGTCTTCTTGTGGGTCATCATCCTTTAGTGGCATGATTCCTCAAAGACAGGTCTCTGCTACTTGATTTTATAGCAACTCCATTTAGGGAAATGAAAACAAACTCTCAAATGAATCAGAAACGGTAATACCTTTAGAAGTTCTTTTATTGTACAGGATTATTTTACCTATCCTGAGGTTTTTGTTTTTCCATATTAATTTGGGTATTTTTCTTTCTATGTCTGGAAATAATTGTGCTTGAATTTTAATGGTTGCAACCCCACTTTCTTATCTCAGCACTAAAACAGACCTTCTGCTGTGATCTTCCCTCACTCTCTGCACTTATTTCCAAGTAACTAACTAGATCCTAGTAGAATACCATCCTTTCTCCTCCTTTGGAGCCACTCAACCCATTCTTCCTAGTCCTTCCCATTTTCTTTCATTCTCCAACACCAAAAAACACATTTAATGATAAATCTCCAGGGTTCACACCTAACAGTATTCCAGAATTTCCTGCCAGGCTTCTCATTGCCAACACCCTTTGCTAAGAGTCAGAGAGTAAAATCAAAACCAATAGGAACAAAACAACAACCAAACGAAGGCAATATAAGATCAGCTCCCAGAATTATAATCTTTCTCGATCCCAGATGACTTGATGCCAGAATAAAAGCACAATCAATAACACCCAGGACAGTCTGCTTCTATCAACCCCTCCACAGTAGACCTTGAGAATTGTAACCTAGCTGAAGCACAAGAAAAAGACTTTAAAATGGCATTTGTTGATGTAATAGCATTCCTTAAAGCTGAAATAAATAAATATATTAAGTAAACATATTAAAACACAAACCAACTCTGAAAGGAAATAAATAAATTTGTCTAATGATGAAGAGTGAGTCAATAAGGAAAGCCCAAATTGTGGGAAATTTGGGAATGAAAAATTTTTGGACTTTGAGTAGAAACCGCAGAGGCAAGCATTCCCAACAGAATACAAGAGATGGAAAAGAAAATCTCAGGCATTGGAGACAAAAAGAATAAATAGATACTTTGGTTGATGAAAATGATAATCTAAAAATCATCCAGAAAATCTGGGACACTATAGAAAAATCAAATCCAATAATAATTGAAAGAGACTAAGGAAAACATACCCAGGTCTAAGGCACAGAAACTATTTTCACCAAAATTATAGAAAAAAAATTCCCTAACCTTAAGCAGGAAATGGCTATCAATGTAAAATAATAACAGAGAAGATAAAATATACTGGAACAGAAATAACGTTCCCTTGTATAGAATAATCAAAACAATGAAAACAGAATAATAAATGTTTAAGAGAAATATACCAGGTGTCTTATGAAAGTAGACCTATTAAAATAATAACTAACTTCAAAAAAGAACATCCAAAGCCAGAAAGGCCTGGACAGACCTATTGCAGATTCTAAAGGATAGCAGATACTAGTCAAGACTACTGTCCCTAGAAATTTTTCAATCAAAATGAATGGAGAAAATAAAATATTCCATGACAAAATGAAATTTAAAACATTACTATCTCCAAATATACTCAGACAGAAGATAATAGAAGGAAAATTCCACATCCAAACACATGGAATAAATAATTCCTGAACACCAAATCAAGAGAGGAGAAACCACACACACACACACACACACACACACACACACACACACACACACACACAACAAACACACATAAATAACAAAATAGATGCAATAAATACTGCTCATTTATATCTCAAAACCTATGGTCTTCATTCAGAAAAGTAAAACCAAAGAGAGAGAGAGAGAGAGAGAGAGAGAGAGAGAGAGAGAGAGAGAGAGAGAGAGAGGGAGGGAGGGAGGGAGGGAGGGAGGGAGGGAGGGAGAGAGAGAGAGAGAGAGAGAGAGAGAGAGAGAGAGATTGATTAACAGAATAAAGAAGAAAACATAATTATCCTTCCGTTGTATCCAAGAAACACATTTTAAAAGTATAGGCATAACCTCCAGCTGTAAGTAAGAACAAAGATATTTCAATCAAGTGGACCTAATAAGAAAGTTGGTGTAATCATTTTAATATCTTAAAATAATGGGCATCAAATAAAAACTAACAAGAATAATACTACATACTCATCAAAGAAAAAGTCCAACAAGAGGACTTTACAATTCTTAACATGCCTGAACCAAAAACTAGGGCACCCAGGTTCCTAAAAGAAACATCACTACATCTTAAATCACATATTGCCCCTCAACACTGATAGTGAGCGACTTCAGTACCTTTTTATCACCAATAGACAGGTCATTCTCACAAAACCATACAGATAATTCTCAAAAAACATAAGAATATGCTTTTTTCTCAGAAACTGTCAGAACTTTCTCCAAAATTGAGCACATACTCAGAAACAAAAAATCTCAATAGCTGTGAGGACATTGAAATAGCGCTCAGCATCCTCTCTAACCATCTCAGATTAAACATCAACAAAAACAAGATAAAGCACGCAGGCTCATAAAGATTGCACAACTCACTACTGAAAGAAAAATAGGTAAAGTCTGAAGTTAAGAAAGATTTTAAAAACCTCTATAATCTAATAAAAATAAGTATACAACATACCCTTATGGAACACAACGCAAGAGATTTTAAGAGGCAAGTTCATAGCATTAAGTACCTACATTAAAATAATAATAATAATAATAATAGAAGAAATCCAACTATCAACTTAACAACATACCTGAGAGCTCTAGACCAAGAAGAAGAAACTACACACAACAGGAGTAGATGGGAATAAACAATCAAACATACAGCTGAAATCAATAAATTGAAACAAACAAAGTAAGAAAATATTGCAAAAAATTCAATGAAATAAAGAGTTGTTTCTTTGAGAAAATAAACATGAGCTAGCTAGTCTTATCTAAATTAAGTAAAAGGAAGAAAGAGAATATCCAAATTAACAACATTAGAGATTTGTTTTTTTTTGGTTTTTCGAGACAGGGTTTCTCTGTGGTTTTGGAGCCTGTCCTGGAACTAGCTCTTGTAGACCAGGCTGGTCTCGAACTCACAGAGATCCGCCTGCCTCTGCCTCCCAAGTGCTGGGATTAAAGGCGTGCGCCACCACCGCCCGACAACATTAGAGATTTGGAGATAAAAAGGGAGACATAAAAACAGACACCAAAGAAATCCTGAGATTTAAATAAGTACCCTAACAACTTGAAAAATCTAAAATAAAGAATTTCTAATTTTCTAATACTTGACACTTAAATGCAGAACAGACAAGCAATTTTAGAAGACCTATAGTCTCCACTGAAGTTGAAAAATCTCCAAGCAACAAAGAAAAAACAAGAATAAAACAAAAACAAACAGGATCACATGACATCAACAAAGTAGTGCATCAGAATTTCAGAGAACAGTAAGTGCCAATATTCCACAAAAATCATTTCATAAAATAAAAACGTAAGGAAAAATTACCCAATTCATTTTCTAAGGCTACAGTTACTCTAATACACAAATCACATAGAAAGACATTTACAGCACAATTTCCTTTATAATCATATATGGAAATCTGCCCAATAAAATACTTGCAAAACAAATACAAGAACACACTAATAAGATCATCCAGCATTATCAAGAAAGTTTCATCTCAGTGATGCAAAATGGTTCAACATCAATAAATCAATAAAAATCATTATAAAAAAAGACGAAACTACATATTCATCACAATAAGTGGAGAATGGTCCTTTGACAAAACCCAATATTCCTTCATGATGAAAATTCTGGAGAAGTTATTGATACAAGATATACTTCAACATAATAAAGGCAGTTTACAGTGAGTTCATGGCCAAAGTCAAAATTTAATGGAGAGAAAGTCAAAGCAATTCCACTGAATTGAGGAACAAAATAAGGTTGTTGACTCTCTCCATACCTATTTGGTATAGTGCTTGAACTGTTAGCTAGAGCATCAAAATAACTGAAAGAAATCAAGAAGACATAAATTGAAAAGAAAGAAGTTCAAATGTCTTTGACTTTTCTATTATATTTGCAGATAATATGATAGTATATATTGGTGACCCTAGAAATTCCTCCAGGAAAGTTGAACAATTGATAAACACTTTCAGCAAGGTAGCAGGATACACAATAAACTCAAAAAAAAAAAAAAACCACAGTAGACTTCTTATATAAAAATGACAAAGTAACTGAGAAAGATCAGGAAACAACACGTTTCATAATGGCTTCAAATAATATAAAGCATCTCTGGGTAATTCTGACCAAGTAAGTGTAAGACTCATATTATAAAATTTTAAGTATCTAAGAATTAAGTTGAAGAAATGATGGAAGGATCTTCCATGGTTCTATGGACCAATAGAATTTATATAGTAAAAATAGCAGTCTTGCGGAAAGCAAGCAAAAGATTCAAAACAATTCAAGCCAATATTCCAACATAATTCTTCAAATAACTTGATTAGACATTTTTTAGCCTCATATAGGAACACAAAAAACCTAGTATGCCTAAAACAATCCTGAATAATAAAGAAACTGCTGGAAGTATTACTATCCCAACCTCTAATTGTATTGCAGAACTGTATTGCCAAAAAAAATAAACAAAAACAAAAAAAAAAACATATATGCTGAACAATGGAATCAAATTGATGTAAACCTATGGGCTCCTTGATTTTTTTATAACAAAAACAGATATTTACAGTGGAAAAAAGATAGCATTTTTAACAAATGGTACAAGTCAAATCGGATGGCTGGATGTAGAAGAACTCAAATAATTTCTATTAATTTAAAATTAATTAATTAATTGATTTTCCATCAAATATTATGTTTTTTTCCCGCCCTACCTCCTCCCCTCACAGTCTCTTCCAGAATATCCCCTATCACACTATTTCATTTTTCCCCCTTTCTCTCCAAAAAATGGCAGGTCTTACCAGGCAGTCATGGTGCACGCCTTTAATTCCAGGCAAGGCAGAGGCAGGCAAATCTCTGTGAGTTCAAGGCAAGCCTGGTCTGCAGAACAAGTTCCAGTACAGGCTCTAAAGCTACAAAGAAAGCCTGTCTCAAAACTCAGAAGAAAAAAAAACAACAAAGAATAAAAGAACAGGACTTCCATCCTTCCATGTATATCAGCCAGCCAGTCAAGGCATATCAAGTTGCACTAAGACTAGGTACCTCCTCTGCTATTAAGGCTGGACAATGCAACCCAATAGGAAGGAAAGGTGTCAAAGCAGGTAACCAAGTCAAAGATAGTTATGCTGTCACTACTGGTCCCATAAGAAGACCAAGCTACACAACTGTAATATATACAGAGAGGCCTAGGTCAGTCCTATGCAAGGTCTCTGGTTGGCAGTTATTCTTTGTGAGCACCTATGAAGCCAGGTTAGATGATTCTGTGGATTTTATTATGGGGCTCTCAAATCCTCTGGCTCCTTTAATCCTTCTTTTCCCTCTTTCTCAAAGTTTCAACTAATGTTTAGCTGTTGATCTCTGTATCTGTTTCCATCAGTTGCTGAGTAAAGTCTCTCTGGTGATAATTGGGCTGAACACAAATTTATGATTATAGCAGAATATCATCAGCAATCATTTCACTGCCTATTTTTTTATTGCTAGTCATGTTTGGTTTTATCCTAAGTCTCTGGGCTGTCCAGCTTCTGGATCAAAGGGCTGTGCCATAGGTGGGCTCCCTCTCATGGTATGAGTCTCATTATATGACTATACCAGTTATTGGTTGACTCCATAATTTCTGTGCCACCTTTACCCCAGCACACATTTTAGGCTGGGAAAACTGTAGCACAAATATTATGTGGCTGGTTTGGCATCACTGTCTCACTATCAAAGGACTATCAAAGGGCTAGTGCATGGTGTGGCAGGTCGCTCAAAATTTTGACTGTCATACAATGTAGAAATATGGGCTTCTATAATACGGCCCCTATATTCTATTCATTCATTGTCCATCAAGGTTGTTTCCAGTTCCTTGCTGCTGCAAATAAAGCTGCTATAAACATAACTGAGCAAGTGTTATTCTGATGTGGTAAAGAATTCTTTGTTTATACGCCCAAGAATGGAATAGCTGTGTCTTGAGATAGGTCAATATCCAGTTTTCTGAGAAACCTCCATACTGGTATCCAAACAAGGTTGTGCTTGTTGGATGAGTGTTTTGTTCCTTGATTTCTGTCTCCTCTTGGTCTTACAGCCTAACTGATCTGAAATTCTGGTGACTAGTGAGTCTTCAGGTCCAGTAGGGAAACTCCCCTGAAGATTTTGCAGTCTATAAAATGTTTGGGGTCTGGATTCTCACTTCTTCAGTTTCAAGTATCTGTGTGGCTTCTGGGATTCTGGCTTCTTGCTTAATCTCTGGGATTCCTAGTACAGAGTGACCACCAGTAAAACAGTCTTCTGCCAAAGTTTTATGTTGGGTTATGGAGCTCAGGGGAATGGGTACATTCTTTGGCTATTTGTTGGGCTTTGAGGAATGTTAGTGCATGGTGGGCAGTGTCTTCCCTGGGGTTCCTTAATCTAGCTGGTCTCCGGTAAAGTAGTCAGAGTTGTGAGCTAGAATGTGGAGCCCAGGGGTCATATGAAAACCTAATGCAGCATAAACTCTTAATGTAGTATAAACTCTAAAATATATACATACATGAAGACAATCTAAACAAAACATACAAATAATGAAGAAGACAGAGACCCCACTGGACATCTTTTGCCATTAACTGAAGCTTCCAGTCCCAGGACTGTGTTATCTCTAATTGAGTTGTTAGGCAAAGAGAACCCATGGGAACCTGCACACGACCCAGGTTGTTGCCAAGATATCGGTTGTTCTCCACAAACTGAAGGCAGAATTCCATTGCTGATGACAACAGTTACACATTTTCTGAACAGGAAGAAGCCAAGCTGGTGCCTACATAGAGTCCACAAACCTATGTAAGGGAGAGCCACTAGGGAAAGAGTAGGCTGCATGCAAGTACTAGATGACCAACAGGAAGTGAACTCAATGATGTCTTTGAAGGTCCCGTGTCTTATAATATCATATCAGGACTTTAAAAAATCCTATTTTTAAATTTATTTCCATATATATATATATATATATATATATATATATATATATATATATATATTCTCTTTTTACCTTACAGATCCTTTGTGTATATATAATGGATTCTAGATTAGTGATTTTATGGCATTACTGAGTGTCTAAATGAGTGCGTCTCTGTCCCTATAATTATTTCTTATTTTTCCCCTTGGGCTCTTTTCTTTCTGTTTTTTTTTTGTTTCATCCTATTCTGATGCATTAGTTTTATTTTAATTTACTTTATTTTATTTTGCTATTATCCTTTAGAAGTCTGTTAGCTTTCTAGTGAGAGACATTAAAGGGATTCAGATAGGAAGAGAGATGGGATAAAACTGGGAGAAATAGAGAAATGGGAAATCATAATCAGTATACATTTTGTGAGGAATTTTTTTAACACAAATGTCTTAGAGAGAAACGTAGTTTGCTACAGAATTTGTCAGTGAGAAATGTAGACTTTCTTCCAATCCCCTTTCTTGCCATAATATTTAAGGCGATTTGCTCTTCACTGATCATGTGTTCAAAATTCTGATAAGTTTGTCTTACTTTACATGGCAATGGAAAGAAACACAATGTGATTTCCTCCACTTTCCATCTTTGCTGGATAATACTAATAGGCAATTTTTATGTTTGCTTAAGGGCATGAGTAATATTCTGATATTTTTGCTATAGATCTTTATAAAAAGTGCACGCAAAGGATGTCTCTTTGTGGATGTATTAGCTAGCCTGACCTTCTCAAGGAAAGACTAAATATCTAGGTCTCCACTTTCCATGGAACCTGTGACTTTTAATATTCTCTAAACTAACCCTTTTCCAGGCTTTATCGGTGCTGTTTTAGATAATGCGGGTCTATGACCTGATTTCCAACTTACTTGGTTCATATAAAATCAATGTTTATTTTATATACCACCGTGTACTTCAGAAGACTCAAGGTAAATCAATATGTAAGATTTATTCCAGAGAAGTAATTAGATGCCCTCCAGCATGAAGGAGCAGCAGACTTGAAAACCATGTGTTGCTCACATCAAATGACAAATCACTGAGCCTAGTCTAGTACCTTCCTTAAATTCAACTATATTGATCTTATCTAAGCCTAAATTCCACTAATACAGATAAAGAGAATTAATAAAAATATCACAGTTTTTAACTTATATTATTTAATGTTACTTTAAATGATTAGAAAAATAAAAACAATAAAGGATTAAAAGCAATTAAGAATACTTGGATTATAAAGTTACTTTGCACACCCAAAGAAGTATCTAGAGTTTGTCAAGATTGATCTGTGAAATAGAATGTCAGTGTTTAAGCTCCTTTGAAGTAGAATGACCATAATATATTTGTTTTCCATAGTAGCATTTTAGAAAAAGCAAAGGAAAATTGATACATCTTTGAGAATTAATTTCAGCGACATTTCAGACTATATAAAAAATAATCTGGTCAAATTTGAGAGAATCACTGAAGGAAGTTTGCCTCTGTCATGAACAAGATACATTAATGATAACCCTGTTGCAGGTTCTCAGCCAGCTTTGGAAAGCTACACCCAACCTTCAACTGATGTGTAGTTTCCAAACTGATGCCAAATCCTGCATTTGCCTTTATTTCTTTTTTGTTTTATTTTATTTTATTTTTCTTTTTTTTAAAAAAGGAAACAACTATCTTTTTTAATTTTAGTTACCAATCCCAGTTCCCTCTCCTTTCCCTCCCCACATTCGTCCACCTACTCACCCCCCCCCACTCCCATCTACTCCTCAGAAAGGTTACGGCACATTGCTTTGGGGGAAGATCCAATGTCCTCTCTACTTTATTTAGGTTGATCAAGGTATCCATCCAAAGAGAATGTATTCTCTAAAAGCCAGTACATGCAGTAGGGATGGCCCTAGTGCCACTTCCGGTAGTCCTGGAGTCTGCCCTATCCATTCAACTGTCACCCACATTCAGAGGTACTAGTTAGGGTCCTATGCTGGTTCCTTCCCTTCAGGTTAGAGTTGGTGAGCTCCCAACAGCTCAGGTAACTGTCTCAGTGAGTGTCCACATCATGGTCTTGACCTCTTTGTTCTTTTCTTCACTACTTTCAATCTTCAACTGGACTTTGGAAGCTCAGCCTAGTGCATTTGCCTTTATTTCATCTTTATGGAAGAATTGGATCTAGACAATTTGGAATTGGAGTCACAGTTAACACTCAGAACCAATATGTCCCTACTCATCATTTTCAGTTCCTAAGAGAGTCCACATATATTCTCATGAAAAGTAGAATTCCATTCTTCTTTTGTGAATAAGTACTATTCCACTAAGTAAATCTACCATGTTTTCCTTGGTTCATTATTTCATAAACAATTTGATTTGTTTCTATATCTTGGCTACTGTGAATGGTACTAGACTAAATGCTGGAAGGCCAGTGTCCCATCCACATGCTGATTATATACCCTGTTGTGGCATAGAAGGATCATGTAGTAGTATTTGTTTTAAAGAATGTTCCATACTATTTCTTGTGACAATTACATAAACAGTGAACCAGTGTGCTACTTCCCCACATCCTCACTAGTACTTCTTGATCTTAGTACTTTGTTGATAGACCTTCTCAGTAGTGTGGGCTAACATTTAATTGTGGTTTGACTTGCTTTTCCTGAATAAGTCGCAACACAGGCATTTTCTCATACAGCCCTACCAACTGGTGATTAGTATAGCTTCTCTTTAGAAATCACATTTAGCACTTTTGTTTCTTTATTTAATATATTTTATTCTATCCATTGATATTTTTTGATGTGAAACACTTAAGAACTTGTTCTTTATTTTATGGAGACATAAGATGTTCAATAGATGATTATTCACAGTTAGATAAGTGTAAAAAATTCTAATGTATTATATACAGTATAATGATGATAAATAATGATATTTTGAAAGAGCTGGGAGAAAAGATTGTGGGCAGGAAGATCACTATGAAGAATTTTTGTACGCTTAAAAGGTAGGTATGTTTAACTTGATTTTGAAATCGTTTACATGTGTGTCTGCAAGCTTCATATGATACACCATAAATATTTTTATGTTTTATGTATCTGTCTGCTATAACCCACAACATTATACAGTAATGGCTCAGTCATCTTTTCATGAGTGACTTATCATAACCAAGAAAGCTGGTAAAGGCTAAACCAAAAGGAAAGGCTTTTTGCATTATTGCTTTGTGAATAAAGTGTCTGCCCTTTCCTGTAGACTTTCACTGTATCTGACTCCCTTTCTGTTACATATTTGGGAATTAATTCCTTAGTTCAGAACAATTTTTCTCTGCCAGGGCACCATTACTCTCACCTAGGTAAGCACAGAGGTCTGCCTTCCTGCAATTATCTTTATCAGTAGGCGTTTGGTCAAGGTTTAGGGTCCAGGCACTAGAGCATTCTATCAAAGATATTCACAGATCTTCAAGAACATAGAATTACACCCTGCCCAAAGCTACTGCTCTGGTTTGATCCCACTTAAAAGATTCATTACTCCTTATGCTCACTTTCACCTTAGTTTACTGATGACTTTAGTTCAGGACTCTCAAGGACAGCAGAAGGAATAATAAACTACAACCCACAAGACTCACGATCAGAACGGCTAATAAAAGCATAGGCTGGAACTGACAATTTAGAGGTCTGGGTCCCTTCTTTACTTAGAACAGTAAGTCTAAATTCAGACCTAGGTCCTTGAACATCTGGTGTATGTGCTATTTGATCAAGAGCCATTAGCTTTTCCATGACTGTTTACATAGGTTGCCTGGTTAACTGGTAGCCTCTATGAATATTGGGAGAAAAGAAGCAGCATGCTAATTTAAAATACAAAACATGACCTATCTATAAGATTACTGAAAAATAAACTCTTTAGCTTTTTGCTAACTACCTAAAATTGGAGTATAGCACACTAACCTTCCCCTCCAGAATTCCCTGAGAATTTCTTAACTAATTTTCTCCATTAAGGAGTTCACTGAACCTGTACTAGCCACACCCAAGGCGCTCTCTCTCTCTCTCTCTCTCTCTCTCTCTCTCTCTCTCTCTCTCTCTCTCTCTCTCTCTCTCTCTTTTCTCTTTCTCTCTCTCTCTCTGTGAAAATCCTTATCTGGTTTTCTGTGGGTCAAAAGAATTTTGGTCTGGTACCTGCTAGGGATGGAGAACTGCTGATTTTAAGGATATATATGACTGGGAATGTTGGTAACGGGTAGAATGATGTAGAATTAAGAGCAACATAGAACAAAAGCAAACAAGAAGGAACAATGAGAAATTATGGATTGAATAGAGAAGGAAAAAGAAACATGAACAGATGATTCCCGTTGTGAGCAGACTTCTTTACCCTCAGATTTCTAGCCCCCTTTTAGCTCATCCTGACGTCCTTAATTGAACCCCATTATCAGTCATAAATAACTTGTGTTTATACCTAAATTACGTTAGTCCTTAAAACAAGTTCTTTTGATCCAAAGGCAATCTTCTCAATGTTATATAATAACAGTCCAGTGGTGAAATCACTGTACTCACAACTGTGTGTGTACAAAAGACCACAAGGCAGATAACATATTTTATTATAATGCTAAATAAAAAATGCTGTTATAAGACTCTAGTCCCTCATCTAACAAGATAACCGCTGTTAGCTAAAGAGCATATCTTTTGATCACCAAACCTTGATTTTTTTAACCGTAAGTTCTACGGGTTCTTTAAATTTTAGTGGATTTGTAATTGATTGTTCTTTTCTGTTACAATTTAATTATGTAGGAGTAAACAATGGAAAACAAAATTTAAACAGTGTTGTAAAAAGTCATCCCCGTACTTATAAAATATTCAAAATAGCAATTGAGATTTGGAATATGGAAGGTGAACTTCAAAGTAAGTAAGAAACTTCAAGCAACAATGTAAACAAAATTTAAAGAGGAATCAGCATCTGAGTCCTCTGTGAAAGTAGCAAGCATTTTAAAAACAGGGGTATTTCCCCAGAGTATTTAAATCTAATAAATTATTAGTTATAAGAAGTCACAAAAGACATGAACATAGTGAGCATGGAATTGGTCTCCAAACTATGAAAAGAGGAAGTGAATATGCTACAAGAATATGCTGAGAATTGTTTTAGGTCATTGAAATACCATGTGAATTTGTGTACTAAACTTGCACTTCAAGGTCTATTTTCAAATCTGTGAAAATCTAAGAATGTATAGAGGTGTAGGAATTTTTCCAATTCATGTGTAATCCCACAGTAAATTCACCTATTTATGAAAACAAATGCATATTGGTCAGACAATAGCCCAGAGATGACAGATTTTTTTTAGTAGAAACAAGAAAATAAGATTATAAACCGGAGAACTTGGAGACACGATGGCAGGTGTGTACATTGATGCCATGGTAAACGTCCACGTGTGATGTGTGTGTGTCCTCCAAAAGGAACTCCCTGATAAACTGAATCTCAAAACTAGGTAGGCACGGGAAAAGAAAAAAGAATGTTTCAGAGCAAGGATGTGAGAGGAATCACAGTTCTTCATTTGCCATGATTATCAACCCAACTTTTTCTAATTGACAAGGAATTACTTGGGATTATGGAGTACAGGACAGGGATACGGTTCTATTGATCATTTACTTTTTTTTTAAGTTAATGCTTGTAGGAATTGCATAGGAAAGGGAGATCAATTTATTTACTAAAATAAATTCGAAAAAAGAAGACAAAGAAAAAAGGTTCAAAAACATTTATTTTAGAAAAGTTACTCCAACTCATATTGTAAATTGTGAAAACTATTTCTTTAAAACATTACATAGTTCCAGGACAGGCTACAGAGAAACCTTGCATCAAAAAAAAATACATATTTTGATTAAAGTTAGAAATAATGTTGGAAGATGACATGAAGCTCCTTTTACCAGACCAGTGGGAAGGATTTCCAATTACTGAAGAAATTATAGAAATTTTACTATAGGTGTATGGGGATAACACTGTAGTGATAAGCAAGTAGTATTGCTGCAGATGGATTTAAAATGGTTGTTCTTTAGCTTAACAACTAGCAGTGACAGCCACAGGATCTATAAATATTTAGCCTTTGTTAAAAATATAGAAATTAAGTTTTTACTCTTTAGGATGTAGAATGTCTCTTGAGTTTGTCTTATGTTTAGCACTATTATTTATAATGAACAATTATATATGTGTAAATCATTTTATTTCAAAGTTAACTTTTTCCCATACACTGATACGTTTGTCATAGCAAAATCGTACAGAATAAATTAAAATTGTTGTTTTAGATTTTTAGCTTACTAAACTTAAAATCGATGGATGACATGAAGATAATATCTGCAAAATGTTTATAAGAATAATGTTAAAGTTTTTGTGATAAGCTACCTCAGCTTCCATGCATGAATTAGAATGAAAGATCTCTCTTTCAGGTATGGATTTAGAATTTTGATCCATGTCTGTACCTGATAGCTCTACATTATATATTCAACCAAAGGAGAGGAAAAAAAAACATACTAGAATTGACATCAGCCATCCAGTGAGATGGCTTAGTGGTTCAAATTCCTACAACTAAGATTGAAAACCCAAGTTCAAACTCCCAGATCCATATGGAAGACTGGGAAAACTGAGTCCTGATTGATGTCCTCTAGTCTACAAAGGACAATTAGCATGTGTGTACACTCAAATACACATACACATAAACACACATGCAGAGGTAAATTAGTATATTTCTTTTAGAAGCTAAACCCAAAGCAATAAATGACCCGATAGACAAAATGTTTCCTCTTTTTTGATGTTTGAGGTATTCTCACCTCTGCTCAGTTTTGATATATTAGTGAAGACAATTTGCTAGAGAAAGGAGTTTAAGGAATGGAAAAGTTTACTGGGAAAATCATTTGATAAAATGAGACTCTTGAGCATTTATTATTTTTGTTATGTGACTTTTCCTGAGAAAATAAGAGCAAATATATATTTACTTCAGACAGATCACTGATAACAGACAACAGAAATAATTCTATCGAAGTCTAGCTTAGTGAAAGGGCAAGTTTACCAGGGTTGATTTTGGGAACGTGAGTGGAAGGTTTCTAACAAGACCCAAAGAGAAATGCACCACAGAAAACCACCCAAACTAAGGTGATGAGTTCAGAATAGATTATTCTTAAAGCTCTGTTCAACTTGCAGGCAGTTCCATCAAAGAGATTCACCTACCGCCAGGGATTCCTTATTGCTTTTATCATCGTGTTTAGAGGTCTTGGCATGCTTGGCTATGTTCTGAGCTTGTTAAGTCCTGTAAGATTAGCTTATTGTACCTGTACATTTTCCTTCCAGCTCCTCCCTCCTTCTTCCTTCCCAGTTTCAGCCTCGAAGCTATAACCACACAGCATTCTCCCTCTATTTCTTCTTAGTTTTTCCTCCTCTTTTAATGTTCTCTCTTCTCTTCCCCATCCTTTTATGATGTCTTTTTAATAAAGGACCCACATGTTAAAACTTTCACAGGAAGGTATATAGTGTAGAACAGTTGATGGTTGCATGTGACATTAAAAGTCATTATTAACATAATAAAGTGTACTAACTATACCTCAATACTTTTGAAAAGAAAAAAATCTAAATCAAATTTTTTGTTTTTTTTGTTTTTTTTTTTTTTTGGTTTTCTCGAGACAGGGTTTCTCTGTAGCTTTGGAGCCTGTCCTGGAACTAGCTCTTGTAGACCAGGCTGGTCTCGACCTCACAGAGATCCGCCTACCTCTGCCTCCCAAGTGCTGGGATTAAAGGCGTGTGCCACCACCGCCCGGCTCTAAATCAAATTTTATTGTCAAAAACTTATCACTATATAAATAAAAATTAGACACCAAAATTGCATTTAAAATAACAACAAAATCTAACAGTACTTTTACTATGCAGTAGAATGATAAATGAACCTTTGGTGTACAGGAATTGTTGAATACCTTTCCCCTTACAGATGAATTTCAATTTCCGTGGCTCAGGTCAATAAAAAGTGTCTACTAACAAAGTGAATCAAATCTTAATTTCCACACTGCATTAACTGGAAGTGCATGACATTTAAACTTTACTGGTTTTATTCAATCCAATATTTATCAAATAAATAACATCAAACTTTCTGATCAATGGCCAATTAGCATTATTTCTCTGAAAAGTTTCTGGTGAAGGGTCATGACACATAGTTATTGAGCTCACATTCAGATAATAAATTAGTTGCCTAGCTTCTGCGGTCCCAATCAACAACTCATGCGTGATCTTTAACAATGGGTAGTTGAGATCATCTGGAAAATCACTACTGCTAATGAAGTCCCTGTAGCCTTTGGCTATCACTTTGCTACATCATCTAGAAAGCATCATTTTATTCTTTCTTCTATAAATTCTGTTTTTTATAATCTATGCATGTGTAGCCACATATGCTACATATGCTGATATATGTGTTCTCATATTTTGGGGCATTTCACATGTCCATCACATTCTCCAATTCCGTATATGCTGTCATAAATGAAAGATTTCTTCCTTACTCAACACTACTCAGTATGTGCATATACACTACATTTTAGATTATCTATCATCTCTTGATTGATACTTATTTTTAAAAAAAATTAATCAACAAAATGAAATTATGCAAAGAAAGAGAAAGTGTTAATGTTGAAAGTGAAAGTCATGAAAAATAAACTTGCAAACTTGCAAAACAAGTTCCTGAGTGTAGGAACAATAACCACTCCTGCCATTGGAGAGACTCCAATGCAAACACATAGAAATTCAATATCAAATAGTTGGGATACACAGACACACACACACACACACACACACACACACACACACACCTGGATGAAGATTTGCCAGAAAAAAAGGACATCAGCAAAGTCATCAAATTTATCTTGGCTGTTTATTTAAGGCATTGGTATTATAACATTTTATTTTGGGTTAGTATTCAAAAAGTGTTACAATAATTTATCAATGTTTAAAAAAATACATTTACTCCATATTTTAATTTTCATGGGAAAAGGAATAATGATCAATTCATCATGACATATTTAAAATAAGAACTAGGCCACATTAGTACTGAGAATTTTATGTGTTTCAAAATAGATTTTCAATTTAGGTTCCTCCTTTTTTAGCTTTGCTAACAAAAATAAGAAAAGATTGAACAACAGTCAATATTAGTATGGAAGTATCATATTTTTTCTATTGGCTGAAAAGAATGTTTTAATGTGAATTTTAGGTCCCTAGCTACTGCTCTTTTTCTCCAAAGTTTAATATATTCAATATGTAATTTAATGTATTTTAATATGCTAATATATTAAAAAATTAATGGTTTTATGTATGAATATTTTATTTCATAACTTAGATAAAACTAAAGATTAACTTTAAAATTTTAAGATCATAACTCAAATTTGAGTTTTCACTAGACATTTCATTTTCATAGAATTGCTTAGGGCAATTCTACATAAAAGAATTTGTTATAAAGATATTATGTCCTTCTGAAAGTTATGTTATCTAAATCTAGAGTTAAATGTAAAATGTCTAACTAGATTATTACACAAAACATTTACTGTGCTTTAAACATTGCCAGATTTCTTAAACATTCAAACATAATTTTTTTTCTTGACATTACAATGCTAAGACATTTAGAGTGATGTAATACCCCATAAAATGCAAAATAATGCTTCATGGAAATTCATTTACTCCAAAACTCCTGGTATTTCACCTTGATTAATAGGAAAAGATACCACAACTATGTTTTTGAATTGTAGAAAAAAACAATTCATTTTTCATCTTGGATCCTTTTCTTGACTGAAGGTAAATGTAAATCTTGGTAAGGAAATCTTGCTTAGTAAATACTTCTGGGAATCTAACTGAGTCATTCAGCAAGTGTACTGATTACAGATGGAGCTAGTTCATAAAGCACATCCCACACAACCTGTACAATAAGGAGCCTGACGCTTCCATCCTTATACTCATCTAACACCTGTGTTCCCTGCTTCCCTTTCCTGTGCCACCAGAAAGAAGGCTCATTCTTGTAGACCTTAGGCATCTTATTTAGAGTTCTATTTGTCCCATGGGACCCAACACCTAGAATATATAGGATATCTTTTCCTCTGGTGTCCACTGCCACATGTACCTACAATGAATGGACTCCTGTGATTAACTATCACCTCAAATGTTCCTTAACCTCTGTTTAGCTCTCGCTGCTATAGAGAGGCATTTCTCTGCTTGTCTTTTGAAAACTAGTGAAGCCGCAAAACAATCCCACCCCAGTTAAGAATTATGAATGATAAAAATGGTTATTTATTTAAGGGAAAAATCTTACAGATCACTGTCCCAAACAACAGTCCTCTCATAGCAAAAAGGAAACAGAGTGTCTAGCAGCCAGAACAGGAGCCTGAAACAAGAGAGAGACTGCAAGGTTCCTGCTCATTTTTAAAGTATGTGACCACACCCCAGTGGGCTGGTATCTTAAAGGCTATTGGCTGAAGGAGCAGAATGTGCTCCTGCAGCAAACTAGGGTCATTAATGATTCCTGGTGTTGTTCCTGGGTACTTCAATATCCCGTTCCAGTTCTGAAAGCCTTCATTATCAAAGCATCTTATAGATCACACTGATGTCTTACATGGCTGATAAGAAAAGTGTAGACCGGGACTAGGAAACCTAAAAGAATAATCTATTTGTTTTGAGATTTACAAACCTATACATGTTCCTAAACATTTGTATCCACATACAAACAAACATGAACACTTCCTTCAAAGGGTAAAATGTGCCAAAGTACAAAATAAAATCTGACTGTGCTCAGCTCCCTTAGATCTTCAATTGTTGCATCTCTGTGTACTGCTAAAAAATCATCAATTTCTTTGACAAAATGAGTGGCACAATGAGAGAAGAAAACCCCTGATAACAAATGTTCCATGCTGGTCCTTTATAATGCTGTTCATTCTTTCCCTCCTAGTTTTCGTTTTTCCTGACTGAGACTTCTAAAGCATTCTGTAGGGAATCCTGGACTGCCTATACACAGTCCAGAGAAAAGGAATGGTTTGTGAAGACAGCATCTGCACAGAGCCAAATCTTTCCTGATCAATTTACTGCCTCAAGAGAACCAATTCTTTACACACACAGTAAGGGCTTTTCAGCCAACGAAGAGGAAAACTGATAACTAAATACTTGTATGCCATGAAGGAGACAAATGGGAATAAACCAAGTATCTTCTGAACAAGACACACCTAAAGGATACCATGAAGGCATTTGCGTTGCTGTGGAAATGCACACAAGAAATCCCACCTTCTAGGAAACAAGAAGGGGCTTGTGGTTCTGGGGATTACCCCAATTGTCAGATACAATGAACGTTACTCAGCTTTGGGAGTTAACACTAAAGGATTAGTGGAGAGAAATGAAGCACAGATCAATGATACAGAAACTGGCCAGTAGATCTAAAAATATAAATTAACTATAATTAATTGATTAATAATAGAGATTGTGATGTAGTGATGTGCTATAGGAATCCCTACTGCCAGTAGCCTTTAAGTTACCCTCCCATTTGGGCGTGGCCTTTTATACTATATATGCCAATATAAAGCAGCCATCAGCCTCTTTTCTGGCTGCGGGATTAGGTTGCTGTTCCCCATTCCAGCAGAGGATTGTGATCTGTGAGTCTACTCCTAAATAAATAACCCTCCATTATACTCAGTTCTAAGCTAGCATGAGATTTCTTTTAAGCATCCATGTTTAGTGATATAATTACAAAAATCTCTCTGTGCTTTCACATTCTTCAAATCCTTTTTATTTATATTTAAGTGTGAAAAGGAAAGGTCGCCTGGTAGCTCCTCAATGGCAAGACTGGAAATAACCAGCTCAGTCCTCTACAAAGCTGGGGAATTTAGTACATGAGTGGAAATAGCTCCAGCTGGTTGGCTAAAGGCTACTACATGAAGAGGAAGAGACCTGGTCAGTTGTCCTCATCAACTCTGACCATGAAATCCAATATGAACAAGTTCAACAGAAACACTTGGGTTAAAATCCCAGAATCTGACAGTGCCCCAGTAAATCCATGTCCAAAGCATAGAACAGATAGACGATGCTTCTCTCTTAAAGCCAAAAGGAGAAGGGGAACTGACAGAAATAGACAGTAAAGACACATCTTCACACCAAAATGAGTTATCACAATAGGGATCTGGAACTTGAGCACACTAAACACAGTCAAGGGAACCAGCTTGCTCATGCATGATCTCAGTCACTTTAGGTGGGATGTCATTGGACTAGCAGAAACACAGGAACACAAGAACTTGTAGTAAATGGATGCAAGATTATAAACTGAGGGAAAACATGTAGCAGGTATAGCTTTATTGCTGTCCAGTTTGCCCAAAAATGTATGTTCAGTACATACCTGTAAATGACCAAATTATATCAGCCAGATTTCAGACAATGACATATCCAGTAACTGCCATACAGATATACACACCAACAGTGGAAGCAGAAGAGGATGTCCTCAACAGTTTCTACACAGATCTACAGAATAAGGTCAGCAGGAAGCATATGAATGGCATACTAGTCATGATGGGTGACTTTAATGCAAGAGTGGGATCCAGAGCAAGAATGGACTATAGTGTCATGAGAGCATATGCATTCAGACAAAAGAATGATAGAGGGGAATGACTACTTGACATCTGCTATTCAAATGATTTATACATATCCAACACAAAATTCAAGCAGGCCAAACCGTCAAGATACTGGACTTGGGAATCCCCTGACAAAGGCACAATTGACTACATTCTGGCCAGCAGGAAACTGTTATCTAACATCCAAAACAGCCAATCATTTCCTAGTGTTAACTTAGAGTCAGATCACCAACTTGTTCAACTGAAACTTAGAAGAGGTACAACAGGCAAGACAAACTGAAAGATGAAACTTAAATAACTGATGAACCGACTATACAGAGAAAGTATAAAAGAACCACCAAAGAAAGATGAGGGAAGTCATTAAACAACCCTTTTCAAATATAGAAAGCAAATGAGAGAAAATCAAAAGAGCTATACAGGAAGTGCCAAAGGAGATGTGTGTGATGCAAAACTGGCAACACCAGTAGAATGACTTACTGCAGAGATGAACAATCTGGAGGAAGGAAGAAGGAAATAAAAGAGCAAATGAAGAGACAATCCTCAGGCAGGAAAACATCCAACTACTTGTGCAGGGAGGTCAAAAGAAGAACAAAGGGTAGAGAGCTGTATGTACAAGGCATATACAAAGAGGTCAAAGATGCTAGACTCCATAATAAAACACATCTTGTCTACGAAGTTATTGAACAGATAACTGCCAGATATGCTCCTCAGATTCAGGTGATTAAAGATGGGCAGGGTCATTCATTAACAGCCAGGAGAAGTAAAGCAAAGATGGAGACAATACTTTTGACACCCTGTACAATGACCCTAACATCATCCATATAGACTACATTGCGAAACACTCCAGGAACCACTTGAACAACATAGATGATGAAGAAATTTTAAATATTGACAGGAGTGAGACAGGCAGCTATCAAGAAAGTGAAATGTAGAAAGGCCCCAAGAGTGGATGACAACATGGTGGAGGAGCTGGAGGTGGCTACAATAGGCTCAGGGCCCAAGACATTTCTCAGATTCTTCAAAGAGATATGGGAACACAAAGTGATTCCCACTGAATGGAAGCACTCAATCATAAGAAGAATAAATTGGACTGCTCATATTACAGGGGCATTAGTTTCTTGTACCATAGCATCAAGATCTTTTCCTTCATTATCCTTCAAGAATCAAGGGCAGAAATGAAGAAATCTTAGTAGATGCCCAGTCCTGATTCAGGAGCAGAGTAGATCAGATCTTCACATTGATGCAATTGGCAGAAAAACACAAAGATTTTGGAAAAGACTTATATGTCTGTTACATTGACAATAGGAAGGCATTCAATAATATTTGGAGGAAAGGACTTTGAGAAACAATGAGGTTCTATAGATACCCAGAGAAAATAATAAGAATACTAGATAATGCCTATAAAGTGTAGTAATAAGAGCGGCGGGGCTGCGTCCCCAACACCCCAGCCGCCTGCTCGGCTAGCTTTTGCCCCGAAATAACAACACACAAACTGTATTCATTTGAACACTGCTTGGCCCTTTAGCTTTAGCCCTTACTGGCTAATTCTGATATACCGATCAACCCATCTCTAATAATCTGTGAGCACCAGTCTTACCGGGAAGATTCTAGGTCAGAGATTCATCGCGTGTGTCTGCCCAGGAGCGGGGCATGGCGTGTCTCTGAGGCGTCTGCTCCCAAGAGGAGAGCTGTGGAGTCTGAGCTCACTTCCTCTTCCTCCCAGCGTTTTGTTCTGTTTACTCCTCCCACCTATCTTCTAACCAATGAAATGGGCCTAGGCAGTTCCTTTATTAGCCAATGACCTTCCTCCATCATTTCCCCTTTTTCTGTTTAAACAAAAATAAAAGGCTTTAATTTTAACATAGCAAAATTACATATAACAAAACAGTTATCAAGTAAAAGTTACAATAATCTTTATCCTAACTAAGGAAAACTATAACTATAACTAACTATTCTTAACTCCATCAAAGACTCCAGAAAGATACAATACTACCTAAGCAAACAAGAAAAAAGCAACTTTTAAAACTCTAGAAATGACAGAGACATCTCGCTGCCTGGACAGTCACCCAAAGTTCCTCTGTACCGTTGGGGCATCCATCTTCAGCCTTCAGGCCCATGGTATCCAGCAGACATTTCCATAATGCAGGAAAATTCAAAGTCAGTTCAGTCACTATCTGTTGTGTCCTGCAGAATGTCTCGCAGACTCTTTCATGAATCAGGAACCCTGAAAGATCATCTCACCTTAGGCAAGTTCAGTAGTCCTCTCTCTGTGGGTTCTTTTTGTCCAGTTTATGCAATAGTCCAGGCAAGAGCAGTTTCTTGCCCAAATGGCTATCAAACTCCATAACGAGCCTCTTCAATGCCCATCTTCCTCTTGAAGTAGATTGGTGCTGCCAGGAGCAGAGTGTCTCATTGTCATGAAAAGTCCTAAGTTATTAAAACATTTAAAATGCCATATTCTATAATCTTTGAAAAATATGAAGAATGCCTATCTAAAATATATCTACACACATCTAGAAAATATTAACTAACATGACTGCAAACTTGACTATTTATGATTATCTATTAACTACCTATATACATTACATTTTTAAATGAACTACACAATCACAATACCTTAATAAAGATTAGAAATACATATACATATAACAAAATTGACCTTAAATCTCTATCAATAAAGCAAAATCTATACTAATACAAATTATTCATACCTATATCATATCCCCCTTTAAATGTAAAAGAACATTTATAAACATTTTTTGGGAATATGGGTGCAGTTATTTCTCTCCAAACTGCTTCCTGCTGAATGGGGGCGTTGTTAATTAGGTCTTTCATGGTATAACCTGTGTGCTAGTTTCATCTCAGTTGGCAGTTGAGTGAAGCAATTTTCTGAAGATGTTCACAACAACCTTTCAGGAGGGCGTGGTCTATATACCAAATTGGAATAGAAGAAATCCACAGGGTCTGGTCCTCTGTGAAAACAAAAGAAGACCCTCTCCAAAGCATCATATCCTTAGACCCAAATTTTGAAATCGTAATACCCTTATATCCATTCTGGTTTAGCTTGGCAGCCCATGTAATGAAATGTCTCTCTGTACTTAGCTCCTTCACAGTCAAAAATTTTAAAGAAAACACAATGTACATAATCCAGACTCTCTCTGAATTTTCTATTTTTATGTGGCTTATTTTTCTTTATTTCTTTTAATCTCTTAACTATCTGTACTCTGTCTCTTTAAAGACTTTACCTTTTTTTTAAACCATTAACTTTATTCTCTATATTCTTTTTCTTCTCTCTCCCAAGCCTACGTACATTCATCCAACAATGTGACTCATTTAGTGGTCTGAATCTGTCCTATTGTGAATCAGCAATTTTTTACTATCCAGGAGCACTTTTGATTTGCGCCTTTAAATCACTAGGCGTTTAAGAATCTAAGCTGTGACATTCCTAGGTGAACTTTTTGCTTTTTGAGCGTATATCTTTGACCTGGAATAACTCTGTAGACCAGGCTGTCTTTGAACTCTCAGAGATCCTCCTGTCTCTGCCTCCCAGGCATTGGGATTAAAGGTGTTTGCTACTACACCTTGAACTCACAGAGATCTGTTTGTCTCTGCCTTTTAAGCACTTGGATTAAAGGCATGTGCTACCACGCCTTGAAGTCACAGAGGTCAATCTCCCTCTGCCTTCCAAGTGTTGGGATAAAGGTGTGTACTACCACACACAACAACTCTCTTCCTTTTTTTTAAGAACTTCAACTTTTAGTCTGCATATATTTTTAACACACAGTAAACCATTTAGAAATTTTCTTTGTCTTTGAATCTCTCTTTACTGTATCTCTCTCTCTGTTTTTCTGACCACATGAGTCTTTAATTTACCAAGCAATCTCAGTAGGACTAAAGGCGTGGCTTTGAAGGCTGGATCCAGCCCATTCCTTAGCTTTCCAGCCTCATGGCTGAGGTACAGGCTGTAGCCATGTTCAGTGCCACAAGACTACAGTGTTTCAATGTCCTTGCCATCAAACAAGCTGCAACAGACAACACTCAAGTCCTCTCTCTGTTGCTGGCCCTCCTGCCTCCAACAGTCAGAGTTTGCCCTGGCAGGATGGCCCAGAAAGCCGGCATTTTAAAACAACACATGTTTGTTCCTGCTGCTGAGTCAGGAAAATTTCAAAATGGAGGACGTACCATTTTGTGCTAGCTCTGGGGCCACCAGGTAGGAGCGGCACTCAGCACTTTAATTCTGAGACTGAGCGTGCAGCACAGAAATTTTTTTCATCCAAGTTACATCTAAATCTGACACGCAGAGCACTGCGCAGTCTGAAAACACGTCTCTGTATGGCGGCAGGAATCCGCCATGCTTTTCCGCCTGCCTAAGCCTGATTCTGCCTTCTGCCCAGGAGCAGGCAGGGAGCTCTGAGTCATCATTACGGTCTCAGAGCACACTCCTTCCGATCCCAAGTGGGAACATAAACATCAAGTCCCATAAAATCCATTGAAATGCTTTAAAGCCAGAGTTCATGCTGGCAACAGAGCCCCAAGAAGCTGTGCTTTAAATTGACACAGCGTTTTTTTCTGCTGCTGTTGCTGAATCAGGAAATCTCTCTACAGCATGCCACCAACAAACAGCAAAAATTTGTGTTAAACGCTCTCTCCCTTATTTTTAATCCTTCTCAGGTTTTTTAAGTGGGTTTAGTCCATCACGTCGGGCGCCATTTGTAGTAATAAGAGCGGTGGGGCTGCGTCCCCAACACCCCAGCCGCCTGCTCGGCTAGCTTTTGCCCCGAAATAACAACACACAAACTGTATTCATTTGAACACTGCTTGGCCCTTTAGCTTTAGCCCTTACTGGCTAATTCTGATATACCGATCAACCCATCTCTAATAATCTGTGAGCACCAGTCTTACCGGGAAGATTCTAGGTCAGAGCTTCATCACGTGTGTCTGCCCGGGAGCGGGGCATGGCATGTCTCTGAGGCGTCTGCTCCCAAGAGGAGAGCTGTGGAGTCTGAGCTCACTTCCTCTTCCTCCCAGCGTTTTGTTCTGTTTACTCCTCCCACCTATCTTCTAACCAATGAAATGGGCCAAGGCAGTTCCTTTATTAGCCAATGACCTTCCTCCATCAATAAAGATACCTTCACATCAGCCAAAGTCTGTGAAGAACTAAGTCATCAGTTTGAGACAATCATAAAAGTGTTGCAAGGATGTGCAACCTCCCCCAATACTCTTTAATATATTCCTGGAATAGATGTTAGCAACAGCACTAGAGGAGGAGATAGGCGTGCAGAGAAGTGGTGTGTGAATCAATAACTTGCGTTTCACCGACTACTACTACACTACTACAGCACTACTAGCTAAAAGTCCAAATGAGCTGCAGGCCATAGTAAATAGAGTGGTGGAAGTCAATGAAAACCTTGGTATGAAAGTGACCATCGAGAAGACTGAGATACAACACATGGGAAGAATATACAAGAATTTTAACATTGTAATAAAAAATCAGAACCTCAAGCAGTTAACGCTGTGTATATGGGAAGAAACCTCAGTTCCAAGAAGGGATCTATTTCAGACATCAAGAGGTGGTTAGCGATAGTAAGGGCTGCATTCCAGGCACTAAGAAAAGTTTGGTCAGCAAATGACATAACAAAATTACAAGCATATGAGATACTTGCCTTGAGCTGCCTTCTTTTTACATCTCCAAAACTTCAACAACAAATGCTCCCTCAGAACAGTGGCTGAATGTGTTTGACATGGCATGCCTCAGGAGGATTCTAGGTGTCATACAAAGAGATAGATATGCAACAATGACGTTAACAAACATCTCACCTACAGAAAGAAGTAAACTACAGGATACAGCAGAAGGGCCTAAGATACTTCAGCCATGTTATGAGAACAAATGATGGCAGACACCTAAAGATACACCTGCTTGGAAGAGTGCATGGGATAAGGCAAAGAGGAATAACAAAAGCATCTAGGACTGCCCAGGGTAAGAACAACTGGAGAACCACCATAAATTGGCTGCCTATGCATGCATAAGAATTGTTGGGGCATAACTGATGATGATGATAATGGTGATGATGATGATAATGATGGTGATGATGATATAAAATGGAAAAAGCAGAGTTGAAAGTTTTGTGTATTTTACTTTATAGGCCGAGAATATTAATGGCAGAAACATGAATAACTACAAAACTAATATTCAAAAATGTTTTTAAAAGCAAACTTTATAGCAGGTTTGAATATTATGACAGTCAACTATCTGAAATAATCTTTTAAAATTTTGTTTGTACATAATGAAAAATTCACAACCGCCCCAGAAATTTCTCTGCTCATTCTTAACAATAAAGGATACCATAATTAAAATTATTCTAAATTTTTTTATTTATATATTATAATGGTTATTTTGACATTGATTGTAGATAAAAATGAAGCTTAGGAAAGTATTTCTAAAGGCAATTTGTCTTGATGAGAAAATGGGGAAAAGAAACAATTTCAGGAACAAATTCAAATTATATCAATAACAAAAGAAATATGAGAATTAAATATTGTTAAATATGAATTTAGCAATGAATTAACCACAGTATGAAAAATTAATTAATATAAAATATAAATGATTACATCTTAAAAAAATCTATAACTCTAATTTGGGGCAATATTATTTATTTCTGACAGAGTTATTCCATTTTCATTTACAAATTTCAGGCACATTTTGAGCTTAAATTTAAGAAAATACCTTTAAAGATTTTGTACTTATTTTGAAAGTACCTAAGCATATATGATAGTTTGCTACGTGGAATGAGAAAATCATTGCAATTTTTTGCTAGGGTTCAATGGTAAAGGACAAAAGCAAATGTTTACTGTATGTTTCAGAACAAAATAGTTTTTCAATATGCTTCAAGTTATAGTCATTTTGCCACATGAATTAGACACAAGACATTTTAATCCATCATTTTTTTCTTTTTCCAAAGGCTTATTTTTGATGATAAATAGAAAGCACTCTTTAAAATCTGAAAGTTTGATTTAGCATTGCTGCTGCTATAAATCAATGACTATCACTCTGGGAATTGGAAATTCCTGTGAATTAATAATATTTACAGTAGTACTTTTATTTGTAATGAGTGCAGTCTATATAGTTTTAACTGAAAAGAATGTAATATTCATATTATCAACTGTATCTCTATGTGTATATCTCTGTGTGTGCATGTGTGTATAGATAAATGTAGATATAAATATGTCTGTGTGTGTGTATATATATATATATATATACGCATATGTTCTTGTTTTATTTTTGCTTCTCTAACAAATATATGAATGAAAGGACTTTAAGGGAAGGGGGATTTATCTGGCTTACAATTTCTATTATTGGAGGGTAGATGAGACAAGGCAAGAACTTAAAACACCGCAATCACAGTCAAGAGCACAGAGACCATAAATACATGTCTCTTGTGGCTCCTTGCTTGCAGTGCATGTGTGTGTGTGTGTGTGTGTGTGTGTGTGTGTGTAGTGTTGTTTTGCTTTCTTTTGTTTTTTCTCTGATAGTTTTTGTCACTATACAATTTTTGGCCCAGCCTAGGTAATGATGCTACCCACAAATATCTAGTTCAGTTAAAAATCAAGACTACCACCCACAGACATACCACTCTAGTTTATGGGATTCCTCATTAAGACTCTCTTCTGCCAAGATGGTTCTATCTTACAGGAAGTTGACCCATTTTGTTTGTGTGAAACAATGGGTTTACTGGAGTTGCTTATGGCAGCATGGTTACCCAAAGCCAGTTTTATTACCATAGAATCCAACTGGATATGGGCAGCTACTCAGGAAAATGCCATACTTGAATTTCCCCACTGTACTTGCAGGAGGTTCCTATCTACCATTAATTATTCAAAGCTTACATAAATTTGTGACTTTCCAAACTCTTGTAACTTTCATGAGATTCCTGAGTCTAGTAAATATTTTATTAGCTTCCTGAGTCTCGTGAACTTCCTCTTTTGGAGAAGAAATTTTCAGAATGGAGGAGATAGCTGCACAGCTGCTATTTTCCCCAGTATTTTGTCATAACAGGAGAAAGTTTACTCACCATCCCAGAAAATATTTTAGAACAATTGCAGAATAGAAATAGGATAGCTGATGGCTAAGAAGGTAGCCTACTGCACAAGTGTGAGGACCTGAATCAAATCCCCAGGGAACCTATTAAGTAGGATACTGTAATGCATATCTGTAACTCGATGTTCCTAGGACAGAAGGGGCATTAATATAGGAGAATGCCTGGGAGCCTTAATGCCAGCTACCCCAGTGTGCACAGTGGTCAACAAAAATGAGGTTCTGTCCAAAACAAGGTGAAAGGTGAGAACCAAGACCTGAAGTTGAAGAGAAAGAGAGAGAGAGAGAGAGAGAGAGAGAGAGAGAATAATTGAGCATAAACACTGTGGGGAAAGGGCATATTAAGAGAGAATTATTAAACTTTTGTCTTTTCTTAAAGAAGAATAATCAAATAATATTTTTAAAAAAGAAAAAGAAAAATCTAACACACGCACACTGGAGTTAGGCAAAGCAACCAATAGAAGTAAAATATCTCAAGAGAAGGCACAAAATCAAGATTCATTAATTCACACATTTAGAAATCCCATAAAACCAATAGAAAGAAAGTGATAATATATGCAGAGGACCTACGACACACCTGTGAAGTCCTGTGTATTTTACTTAAGTTTACTGTGAGTTCATATGAGCTTAGCTCAGTTGATTTAGAGGGCCTTGTTTTTGGTGTCCTCCATCCACCCTGGCTCTAACACTCTGTATTTCTTCTCTTCTGAGAGCCTAAACATGAGGGATCTAATAGAGAGAAGGCATTTCAACCTGAGTGTTCCTGTGTCACTAAGTCTGCATATTATCTGGCAATGGGTCTCTGTATTTGTTTCCATCTGCTGCAGGAGAAAGCTTCTCTAATGAAAGCTGAGCAAGGCATCGATGTATGATCTCTGAATATAGAAGAGTCATTTTGTGGCCACATTTTGAGCATGTGTGTGTTTATGTATTTGTGTTTGTGTGTGTTTAGTCTTTAATTTTAAACAGTGTACTTGGTGTACTTGGTTTTATCCTAGATTCCTGTGTTGTCTCATCTTTGGTTCTTAGTCACCCAATGTAGATACAACTGTCTGGTATGTTTTTCATTGTGTATATTGGGCCTTAAGTAAAATAAGATATTGATTAGTTGCTCTCATAATCATTATGCCTCCATTGCCCTGTAATATCTTGCAGGCAGGACATCATTGTAGATCAAAGGGTTTGTGGTGGTGTTGATCTTTTTTGTTTGTTTTTTTTTTTTTTTTTTGGAAACTTGCAGAGTACTTTGCTATACCAAACATGTTAGGACATTGGTGTGAGGCTCTTTACAGGCACCATATTAACTTCTCTGTGTTCAATGAGTTGTGTATGTGCGATGTTTAGCAATGGGGCCTTGCAATCAGATCGCAAAGAGCAAACAATAATCTTGACAACAGTCTGGGTTGCTTGGGGATTCTTATGGAATCCATCTGGCCAACAACTCAATTAGATATAACCCATCCTCAGTCATGAAATCTTCACTTGGTGACAGAAGATGGCAAGTTGGGACTCTGTCTCTTCCTTTGTTTGGGGATTTGATTTAGGGCACTGTCACATATACATATATTTTAAGAAGGTTCTAATTATTTGGTTTCCATACTACCCCTCAACTAGACATTAATTTTATTTGTATCTCCTGATATTCTATTTCTCATCCCACCACTGCTGTCTCCTTCCCACTTGAACTTCCTGTTCCAGTCCCCATCACCCTTCTTTATCTCTCTATTCTATTTCCTTTTCCTAATGAGATCTATGCATCCATTCGTAGTTTCTTAATTTATTTCCAACCTCTGTGTTTCTATGGAGTTTAACTTAGTTATCATAGACTTAACAGCTAATATCTGTAAATCAGCAAACACATACCATATTTGTCTTTCTGTATCTAGAATATTTTACTAGGGGTATTTATTCACCATAGAATTTCATTTTCAACAGCTATGCAATAGTCGATTGTATAAACTTTCCATAATTTATATATCCATTTTTCTTTTAAGAGACATCTAAATTGTTTACAATTTATGGTTGTCCTGAATAAATCTGCAATGAGCATCATTAAGCAAATGTCTCTATGGTAAGACATCTTTTGGGTGTACTTTCAAAAGTGGTATAAGCTGGATCCTGGGTAGATTAATTCACATCTCCACATGTAACTTCCACACTGATTTTTGCAGTGCCTGTCTTACTCCCACCTTTAGCTGATGACTGCTCCTTTATTCCACATCATTGCTAGCACAAACTGTCATTTGTTTTATTGGCCATAGAACATCTAACAAGTAAAATATAAAATCTAAAAGTAGATTGCATTTGCAACACCCTAGTATCTAAGGATGTTGGACATTTTTTAAAGTATTTCTGGGCCATTTGAATTCCTTCTTTTGAGAATTATTTGTTTAAATTTATACCCCATTTTTCAATTTGTCTTCTTGATATCTAGTTATTTTGAATACTTTGGATAATTTGGTTGTTAGCCCTCTATTTGATGTGAAGAGACACCATGACCACAGCAACTCTTATAAACAAAAGCATTTAATTGGGATTTGCTTATAGTTTCAGATGTTTAGTCCACTATCAGCCTGGCAGGAATCATAATGGCATCTAGGGAGACATGGAACTAGATAAGGGGAAAAGAGTTCTATAACTGGATCTGCAGGCAGCAGGAAAAGACAGAGTCACTGGACCTGGCATGGGATTTTGAAATCTCAAAGCCCACCTCCAGTGAAACACTTCTTTGAACAAGGCCACATCTCCTAATCCCTACAAATAGTACCAGTTGCTAAGCATTTAAATATATGAATCCATGGAGCCAATCCTTATTCAAACAACCACCCAGAATAATAATTATGGATTTATTTGAACTCTTCAACATGCAGTCATCCAATTTGACCAGTACCATTTGTTGAAGATGCTGTCTTTCTTTTTCACTGCGTGGTTTTGGCTTCTTTATAAAAATCAGTCCTACATAAGTGTGTGGGTTCATTAATGGCTCTTAAATCAACATTTATTTGTGTCAATATGTTGTGATTTTTATTACTTTATTCTTGTTCTGTCATACAACTTGTAGTCAGGCATGGTGATACATCCAGCATCACTTTTATTGTTCAGTATAGATTTAGCTATCCTGTAATGTTTGATTAGTTTTGTTTTTCCACATAAAGTTGAGAATTGTTCTTTTAATGTCTGTAAAGAATTGTGTTAGTCAGGCTGTGGTGGTGCAGGCTTTAATTACAACACTCGAGAGGCAAAGGCAGGCAGAGCTATGTGATTTCGAGGATAACCTGGTCTACAGAATGAGTTACAGTACAGGCTCCAAAGCAACACAGAAAAACCCTGTCTCAAAAATAAACAAACAACAACAAAAAAAAATAAATTGTGTTGCACTTTGATGGGGATTGCATTGAATCTATAGATTATTTTTGTAGGATTTCCTCTATGTTGATCCTACAGGTCCATGAGCCTATGAGATCTTTCCATCATATGATGTATTCTTCAATTTCTTTTTTCAAAGACTTGAAGTTTTTAATTATACAGTTCTTTACTTGTTTGGTTAGAGTTTTCCAAATATATTTTATAGTAGTTGAAGCTATTGTGAAAGATATTATTTCCCTGATTTCTTTGTTAGACTACTTGTTATTTGTATATGGGAGGGCTACTCATTTTTGTGAGTTAATCTTGTATCCAGACACTTTACTGAATGTGATTAGCAAATTTAAGAGTTCCTTGGTGGAATTATTAGGCTCACTTATGTAATGAGAAATCCACATGTTCCTGTTTAAGGGGTAACAGGAATTTATTAAGATATAAAAAAGAGGAAAATACCCTCACGAATACAGTATAGGTAAATCCAGTTACAGAGTCCTTTGGAAAGCTATGGACCGATTACACGATGTGTTACACAGCATGACCCATTCTTCACCACCCAAGACCATGATGTCCTCTGTCCTTCCTTTTAAGAGGTCACATTGGCAGGTGAGAAGTACCACCTCCATCTGGCCAGATAGCCCATGATCACCTTTGGAGCAAACACTCACTACACACTTATGTATATTAAGATATCATCTGCAAATAATGATACTTTGACTTGTAGTGACATTTCAATTGTATTTTAAGAAATAAAGCTTGCCTGAAGATCTGAGAGTAAAACAGCCCTACACATCAGCCTTACAGAACAAGTAATGGTAACAGGCACTTTTAATCCCATTAGTCACGATGACAGGCACCTTTAACCCACATAGTCACACTAACTGCCATAGAAACCAGGCGGTGCACGATTTTAATCCCAGTGGTGCACAGCTTTAATTCCAGCCCTAGAGCGCATTATAAAAAGGGAAGAGATAGCTCTCAGACACAGTCTCATTTTGAGATTCCTGGAGACAAGATTACCATTTTCAGACTGAGACTGAGGTAAGAGTCAGTGGCTGGCCATTTGGCTTTTCATATCCTCAGGATGGACCCCAATTTATCTCACTGAGCTTTTACTAATTGTGCATCATTGACTTCTTTTCCAATTTATAACCTCTTGATCTCCTTCATTTGTCTTATTGTTCTAGCTAAGATGTCAAGTACTATATCAAATAGATATGGAGAGTCTGAATGACTTTGCCTTGTTCCTCATAGTGTTTTGAGTCTCTCTCTCCATTTAAGTTGATGCTTGCTATGTGTGTGCTATAAACTGCCTTTATTATATTTAGGTATATCCCTTGCTCCCCAAAACTCTCCATAACTTTTATCATGAAAGGTTTTTAGATTTTGTCAACGGTCTTTCCTGCATCTAATGAGATGATGTGTTGTTTTTTTTCATTAAATTTGTTTATATGATAGATTACATTTATCAAATAACATTTGTTGAGCCATTCACATATCTCTGGGATGAAGTCTACTTGATGTAGATGGATACTTTTCTTTTGATGTGTTCTTTGATTCTGTTTGCAAGTATTGTTCCTTCTATTGTGTGAAATAATTTGAAAAGTACTTACATTAAATCTTCTTTGAAATTCTAGTAGAATTCAGAACAAAAATTATATGGCCTTGTGGCTTTTACTGGGAGGGGACTTTTAATGATTCCTTCTATTTCATTGGCGTTTATATGTATGTTTAAACTGCATATATGATATTCATTTAACTTTGATTATTTGTATGTATCAAGAATATGATCCGTTTCTTTTAAGTTTTCCAGTTTGGTAGAGTATTTCTTTTTGAAGTATGTCCTGGTGATTCTATGAATTTCCTCATTGTCTGTTGTTATGTCCCGTTTTCCTTCTTGATTTTGTTAGTTTAGATCTTTTCCCTATGTGTTTGTGTTAATTTGGATAAAAGTTTTGCAATACTATTGATGTTCTCAAAGAAATAACTCTTCCTTTCATTTATTCTTTGTATTCTTTTGTTTTATTGATCTCAGTTATAAGTTGCATTAGTCTTCCTGACTACTTTTTTTAAATGTTATTTATTCTTTTTGTCCTGGAACTTTTAGGTTTCAGGTAAGTTACTAGCATCAAATCTATCCAAAACTTTGATGCTATAAAATTACTCCTTAGAACTCCCTTCATTGTCCACCATAAATTTTGCTATGTTGGTATTAGCTTTCATTAAATTCTAGAGAGTATTTGATTTCTTTCTAAATTTCTGTCTTGACACAGTTGTCATTCATTTAGTAGTAAGGTTTTTCAGTTTCTAGGAGTTTGTAAGCTTTCTATTGTTTCTGTGGTTGCTACCCAGCTTCAAACATGGTAGTTTGGACACAGCTGTTTTTTTTTTTCAATTTTATTATAATTGTTGAGATTTGCATTGCATCTAAGTATTTGGTCAGTTTTGGAGAAATTTTATATGGTTCAGAGAAGAAGCTATATTCTTTTGTGTTTAATTAAAATGTTCTGTAATGTCTGTTTGGTTCATTTTGCTTATTTCATCAGTTAGTTCCATTGTCTTTCGGTTTAGTTTTTGTTTGGCTGATATGTCTATAGGCAAGAGTTGGGGAATGAAGTCTCCCATTATGAGTGTGTGAGGGAGTGTAATTTAAATATGTGATTTAAACTGTAGCATTGTTTCTTTTATGATCTTTTGTGCCCTTGTGTTGGATGATTAGATGTTAAGAACTGCAATGTCCTTTTCTTGAGCTTTTCCTTTGATGAGAATAAAGACTCTATCTCTTCTGGCTAGTTATGATTTTAAGCCTATTTTCTCTGATATTTAATGGCTATACAAATTTATTTTTAGTTACATTTTCTTTATTTTTATTTATTTTTAGTTTTTCCATGACAAGGTTTCCCTGTAGCTTTGGAGCCTGTCCTGGCACTACCTCTTGTAGACCAGGCTGGCCTCGAACTCACAGAGATTCACCTGCCTCTGCTTCCCGAGTTACATTTTCTTGAAATATATTTTCTTCCCTTTAACCCTGAGGTCATGCCTATTCTTCATGGTAGGATGAATTTCTTGGATATAGCAGATGTAGCAGCAGCATAGACATATTTATGTATCCATTCCTTTCATCTGTGTCTTTTAACTGGAGAATTAAGATCAGTGATGTTAAGAAATATCAAAGATTAATGTTTGTTGATTCATTTTATTCTTTCCTTGTTGCTGTTGTCAGTGGTGTTTATGCTGGTGATTGTGTGGGTGTGGGTGTGTGTGTGTGTGTGTGTGTGTGTGTGAGAGAGAGAGAGAGAGAGAGAGAGAGAGAGAGAGAGAGAGAGAGAGAGAGAGAGATTTGATTATTTATTTTCATATTTTCTTAGATGTGTTTAACTTAGCTTCTTTGTGTTGATATTTTCCTTCTGTAGAGATACATTATTTAAATTGATTTTATCATGGAATGTCTTATTTTCTTTATCTATTGTAATGGAAAGTTTTGCTGGGTATAGCAGTCTGGGGTGGTATCTGTGGTATCTAAATCTCTATAGAACATCTGTCCAGGATCTTCTGCCATTTAGAATTTCCAATGAGAATCCAGGTGTCATTCTAATAGGTCTGCTTCTGCATGTTACTTGGTCTTTTGCCCTTGCAACCTTTCATACTTTGATCTGCACATTTGCTGTTTTGATTATTCTATAATGAGGGAATGTTTTCTTTTTCTGGTCGAGTCTATTTGGTGTTCTATATGCTTTTTGTATGTTAATAACCGCCTTCACATTTAGATTTTGGAATTTTTCTTCAATTATTTTTGGATTTCTTCACCTTTATTTATTCCTCTAGATTTAGATTTGATGTTTTTATTAGTGTTCCATATTTCCTGGATTTTTTGGTGACAGAATTTTTTTATGGATTTAACATTTTGTTTATTAGCATCTTCAATGTCTGAGATTCTCTCTTCCATCTTTTGTATTCTGTTGGTGAAGCTTGCCTCTGAGTTTCTTTTTCAAGTTCCTAAAGCCTCTATTTCCAGATTCCTAAGTTTGGGGTTTCTTTATTGATTGCATTTCCACTTTCAAGCCTTGAACTGTTTTATTCATTTCCTTCCACTGTTGGTTTTTGTTTTCATATGTTTAAGAAATGTATATTGGCTATTTTAAGGCCTTTGTTTTGTGTTCCAGTTATATTGCAGTATTCAAGACCTGATATGGTAGGTTTGCTGGGTTTTAGTGGAGATATGTTGTCCTTGCTATTTTTGATGGCGTTTTTATGCTGGTGTTTAGGTAACTGGTTTGTGGAACATTGCAATTCTAAGTGATGATATTTGTTCTTATCTTTGTTAGGTAGCTGTTTTATTCCTTAGTTTCTGTCAACCATAGCCCTCTCCAGTTCTTAGGATGGTGTGGTTGTTGTTTGTTACCTTGTAGGGACTTTTCTGGGATCCTGACAGGTATGGCCACTGGGGGTTCTAGGCAAAATGTGTTTATAGGTATTGGAAGCTGACAGTTACAAATAGATATGGTCTGAGGAGGCCAACAGAGGGATCAAAGCAGAGTACTGCCCCAGCATCTTATTGCCCTGAGAACTGGTGCTGAGAGTAAAGAGTAGTCACAGCAGAAGCTCTATTACAGAGCTGCTGATGAGACCGGGGAATCAGATTTAGAGCAATGTATGGAGCGGAGAAAATCTACTTATTTCCCTCGTCATACTGTCCTGTGGATTTCCAAGGAGCACCTGCTAGAGTTGTAGGCTGGGACAAGCGAATGAGTTGGATAATAAGTTAAAGAGAAGATGTATGTGATCCAAAGAAGATGAGAGTTGGCAGCCCAAAGTTCTCAGAACTGTAGATGAGATCAGGGGATTGAATTTGGAGGAGTAGAGAGACAGAGAGGTGAAGATCTGCAATTACCCTGTTTCAGTGGCTGGAGTGACCGGAACATAAGCTAACATTTTAAAAGCAACTTACACACTATTTTGTGTGTATGTGTGTATGTGTGTGTGCGTGTGTGTCCCATCCATTATGTGAAGAGATAGATATTATTCCCATTTTTATAGTAACATCAAGATCATGAGAGATAAAGGATGTCAACACATTCCTGCTTCTGTTAAATAATGACTCTTTGGCACCTCAGCCTGCGTGCCACCATATTTACTGCCCTAACATATTAGAAGCTGACCTCAAAAAACTGGGACAGGGAAAGAAATTTCTGCAGTGTAATTTCAATTTTATAGTAATTTTTATTAGAAAGATAAAAGTGAAATATGTGAATCATATTTGACAAAATTATTTTTGTCTTGAAATGGAAAATATGGGAAAATCCTCCACAGCATTTGGTATTTGGTTTGTGTTGACAGTAGTGTAGCACAAACAGTAAAAACTCAGAGAAAGATATTGGGATTCAACTCAAAACCAGAAAAGCAAAGCAGTCAAATCAAGAGAAGTCTTACCTTTATCAAGACTTGGTGACTCCAGACAAAGCAGACTTAGCAGACAAAGCCTCTCTCTCTTCTCCTATTTTATATTTCTAGTGCTGGGATTAAAAGTGTGAGGCACCAACACCCAGATTTTTTTCTGCATCAATCTTGGGTAGCCCAGGAAGGTCTTGAGTGCACAAAGATCCAGGGGAGTCCTGGAATTGAAGGTGTGTGCCTCCACTGACTGACCTCCAGTGGCTTATCTTTTCCCTTCTGATCTTTAGGCAAGCTTTATTTATCTAGACATATACAAGATATCATTATGCTATACTATAGTAGGGCATATGTGAAGAAACAAATAGCAAGGATGTAGCAGTAATTCTAAATGGTATTAATAGTAAAATCTGAGTCAGCTATCATGGGGTGAAAGCTGAAGGATCAGAGAAGCAGAGGCCAGACACTAGTGTTCTTCCCTCTACCAATGCTCAGATCAAATGTGCAATTCTGTCCTCAGACAGCATCCTCAGACAGACTACTTCACACATCTATCTCAAACTGCACTGAGCTCCTGTCTCCTCCTGCCATTTATTTGTCTCTCCACTGAGCCATCTCACTCCTGTCTCCACCTCCCTAGTGCTGGGATTAAAGGTATGTGAACCCAAGTCCTGGGAACACCTTTGGTGAGAGCTCTGATTCTCTTTTAGACAAGATCAAAGTTATGTAGTTCAAGGTGTTCTTGAACTAACAGAAATCTATCTGCCTCTGCTTACCGAATCTTGGGGTTAAAAGTGTGTGCCACCACTCCCTGGCCTCTAGCGACTTAGCTCTGTACTCTGATCTTCAGGTAAGCTTTATTTGTTAAGGCATGAACAAAATATCATCACAAAAGGAACTTGTGCTTCAGAGAATGAGGAAGAATATTAGGAAGCTTAATATGTTGATTTCAGGGTTCCCTTAAGCCATTGTCACTTGTGTCTAGTTCTTTGCAGAAAATGACTGTCAGTGTTCTGGGAGGAGTTTTGCTGGTATAGAGAGCAGGGATAAGAACTCACATGAATAAGGTATGAAGAGAGAAAAGGTTTGATGAGACAGAGATGCCTCGGTGGCTAATTGCACTTACTGTTCCTGGAGAACAAGTCCAGGTACAAACTCCCACATGGTGGCTCTCAACCATCTATAAATTCCAGAACATATGATGCTCTCTTTCAGGCACTTGTATGCATACAGTACACATAGATTCATGTAAGTAAAAGAAAATTAAAACATCTCACTTTTGAGAGTTTGATTTTTACAAAACAATAACACTGAGCCCTGCTGTCCCATCTTATTAAAGTTTTGGTATCGCTAGTTTGGAATGCAATGTTCCTCATTACAGTATCTATAACGTACACCATGAGTACCTTTGAAGTGGTTCTCATTTTAACTGGACCCTTTATGAGGTTAATGGCACCAGAATCACACACCCAATCCCAGGTGATTAAGGAAGTTTTACGGAAGCAGAACTAGAGGAAAATTGAACCATTGGAGCTGTGTCTATAAATATGGTGTATGGTGACAGGCCTTTCAGAAGTGTGTATTAAATGAAAAATGGCTTTGTCACCCCAACAGCTGTATTTCAGCAACAACCCCCTGAGCTCTCTGGCAATAACCTTTCACACATATAATTGTCACAGGGAAGGAACTCTGGCCCGCCAAGACACCTTCATCATAATGAGGCTTTATCCTTAAAACGTACAGGAAACTATGAATCGATGACATATTTGCAGCATGAGAGTGGGGTTCACTCACAATAATTGCTTTGATCTTTAGTGCTCAAAGGAGAACAGAGAAAGCAAAGGACAGTCTACAAGTTCCATGACCCATTTCATGGCGTGCTCAACCCAGACAGATGACCTAATTTACTTCCTCTCCTCCTCCTCCTCCTCCTTCTGACAGGGCTTTCAGTTGCTCTTGCTCTTTGAGTCTCTACTGAAAGAGAACTGTACTAGTTTTCACAAATCTAAAATTACCTGTATTTAAAGATTTCCAGTTAAGGAAAACAGAACCATAACTCAAACATTCTAAATCTTAAGGGAGAAGTGTTTAATGCAACTTTCTTTCTTTTTTTCAATTCAACTATTTTATTTTGCTTGTTTTGTTATGTCATCTATTGTAGCAAGAAAAAAATGTTTACACATGAAGAGGTTAAGATTCTGAATTATGTGGTGGTCCATTAGATTCAGAAAAGTTGTCAACAAAGATTGAAATGATATTTAATATTTCATTTTTAAGCAAGCACATGTACGTACACTCACAAAAACATATACAAAATCAATTTTAAAAGAAGGTGGGGCATAATTATTATTGTTATTATTTGCAGATTTTTTATTACTTTATAATTAATACCAATCAAAATTTCCACTTCCTCCCCTCCTCCCACTTCCCTCCTGCTTCCCCACTTACCCTGTTCCCCTCCCCCTCTAGTCCTAAGAGAGGGCAGGGTACTCTGCCCTGTGGGAAGTCCAAGGCCCTCCCCACTCCATCCAGGCTTAGGAAGGTATGCATCCAAATAGAATAGGATCCCCAAAATAATGCAACTTTCTAAACTGCCAAAACAATATGGCAAAGAATAAAATTCATTTTTCTCATATTTTTACATCCAATCAACATTGTATTTCACATTTAAAGATTTGCTTACCTATTCTTTTGATTTGGTTAGCTATCCATACATAAGTATGTTACTTTTTAATTGAAAATAGTTTCCTCTCTCATATAATATATCCCAAACACAATTTCTTCTCTCTCCACTCCTTCTATTTCTCCCACCTCCCAAATCCCCCAGATCCACTGCACCTCCATTTCTTTCAGAAAGGAGCAAACCTCCAAAGGACAATAATTGAACACCACAAAAAAGGATGTAATTAAACAAGGCCAAAACTGTCATATCAAGGCTGGAAGAGGCACCCCAATAGGAGGAAGAATCCCAAGAACAGGCAAAAGAGTCAAAGAAACCCTCACTGTCACTGTTAGGAATCTCACAAAAACACCAAACTAACAGCCATAGGATATACATAGAGCACCTGGTGCAGATTCATGCAGGTCCTATGCTTATAGCTTCAGTTTCTGTGATATACATGCTGCTTAGTTGATATCTGTAAGCCATGTTCTCCTGGGGTTATCTACCCCCTCTGATTCCTACAATCTTTCCTACCCCTTCTTCTGTGGGGTTCTCAGAGCTCCCAGGGAACCAACAGAGACCTCCTGCTAGATTCTCTCTGAGTAATATCTGGCTGTGGGTCTCTGTATCTGCTCCAGCTCTGCTGCAGTGGAAACCACTCTGACGATGATCTTTGAATATTGCATAATAATCATTTCATTGATTTTTTTGCTAGTCTTGTGTGGTTCTACCCAAGCCTGTTGATTTTGAGTCATAGGTTATAATCCAAGAACTTTCTGCAATATTTATGCACAATTAACAGTCATAACTTTATTTAAAAACAAAACAAACAACAAGAAAAACAGTGCACCTGGAAGAAAGGAAGATGGTTCAATTGCTAAAACACTTGCCTTTTACACTGAGTACTTAGTTTATGCCCAGAACATACCTGGGCATGATGGTATGCCCTTGTAACCCAAGCACTTGTGAAGGTATAGACAGGAGGATATCTTGAGCTTGTTGGTTAACCATCCATTGAGACATCTAGTCTAAAACATCAAAAGTGGCAGTCTTGTAGAATGACATACAAGAAAGTATATTTACACACACACACATTGGTAGTCCTATGCTGTATTGGTATGCCTCTGAAATATCCGCCCAAACAAAAATACCTAATAAGCAAACACTGAAGAAAAATCTTAGGAATTGTAATTATTTCCTAGAACTTCTATAACAAAATATCACAAATGGGATATCTTAAAACAAATAGCTATTCATCATCTCAGAGTTGTGGAGGGCACAATTCTAAATGACAGGTCTACAGGGTCACTCTTTCTTTCAAACCCAGAAGGTTCAATTAAACAGTTCACACACACACACACACACACACGCACACACACACCCGTCTTCCAGTGGAGGTTTCTTTGAATTTCAACTGCCACACTTAAATCTCTGCCTCTGTCTTCTGGAACTTCTCTTTCACAATACCCATTCTTGTGTCCTTCCTCCTATTTTTTATAACACCATTCAGACTGGATTGCAAGCTCACCTTGCATTTGTGGTTCTGTTTCTACTTAGATAAAATTGAGTTAAAGTACATTAGGAAAATATGCCTTCACTAATACTATACACTTTGGAGTGTGTGAATGGTGTGGTGTGTGTGTGTGTGTTTACGGTATTCAAATTCAAACCTAGAACCTCATAAGCAGTAAACATGCACTATAGCACTGAGTAGTACTGGCAGACCAGCAACACTAAATGTTAGTTGCCTAAGAAGTAAATCGGACACTTTAGGGTTTTTATATTAGTTATTGTGTGTCACCGGCAAAATGCTTAATTGCATAGCAACATTTTCAAGTACTTGCTTCTGAAATGCTCATAGCTTCTGAAGTTTGATAAATGGTAACTCCACAGTGAAGTAGGAGTATTCAAAACCTTGCAAAGTAAACTGGGAAAGAGTCTGTTTCTGAGGATAGCTACTGAGGAAAATGATGGTTCTGGCCAAATTCTTTCAGATCTTATCTAGATTCCTGAACAGAAAAGAAACAAGTTGTAGCACTCAGTGTTCACTTCATGTAATAAATGACACAGATGATGTGTATCAGGTAGAAGACAATTTCCTCCACTAAGGCCTTGTATGCCAAGCAGCCACAGCCACGGCACTGGCATCCCAAAGTAAACAAATCTAAGTTTCAATAGGACTTTGAAGTGCATTCAATTCCAAAACTTATTATTCTTGGGGGATCATAAATCCCTGGAGGCATATGGTAGAAATGACTGATAACGTGTTGAAAGTATATGTATCACAATCACATGAGATATTCATCCATGGCCTGCTGCGCTCCACCTTCTGTTTTGGGTGACCTTCCTAAAAGGAACATATATTAGAATATACATTTGGGGACAAAATATAAATCATTAAAAAATATATGATATCTTGAGTCATTCTGAAATGGAACATTCATGTTCCCACTGTTAAAGCATAGTTTTCCATTCATAATGTTGTAGAATA